>NW_017308694.1:81903-108198 GCF_000935625.1 Nanorana parkeri
CTTTCTTTTTCCCCCCCCCCCCCCCCCCCCCCCACCAGCAATGATCTGCCTGCATTGCATTGAGAAGCAGAGACCCATTAAAGACACTCTTGTTTCTAAAATGAGGTAGAGAAGAACAAAAGAAAAGTTTTATTTCAAAATATCATTCACATGGGGGGGAGGGGGGATGAGGAACCAGGGAAGGCAAAATATAAGCAGAATAAACTAAAAACTCAGCTTCCATAATAATCATTTGAAAAATGTAAATGATTTACATTATGCTTTAAATTTTACCGCTGGCATATTTAGATATTAGTAGGTTGAATGTTCTGTGCTATGAAACAGACCCAAAGGGGGAGATTTCACAGAGAGTAAGGGTTAACCGCAAGCTGCTGAAACTAAGGCCAGATAAGCCTCACAAAATGGTTTTAAAATAGTGAGCGCTATGGGTCTCCTGGAGTGAAGTGAGAATCCAACAATAACTTATTAAATAAGTGGTATAAAAATTATAAATATATAAATATCTCTAAGTGAACATCTTATTATGTGCAATAAAAATTGCTGAAGTGATATGTGAATAAACGAAACAAAAATCAACAATGTAAATTGACTAATAAAAAATGCTTAAATATAAATAAATGTGAATAAATAAATAAATCTTCAATAAACCGTGTGTCCGTGATTTTTTCTCTGATTTTTTCTGTATTACAGTGTACATATAACTGCGTCTATCATCATCTGTGGTGTACTGATAGATGTGCAGTGGTATATCATAAACGTGTCCTAAACTTTGAACCAGATGGACAATTAGTTCCTTAGAGGTTAAATAGTGTCCAAAAGTACTCCAATCTAAAAAAGGCAAAAACTTGAATGTGTATATCCAAGATGATCGTATCCTGGGGGATGATGTGTCGGAGAAGCGATGGGTCCCCGTAGGGCTTACACTCACCAGATGCCGGGAGGGAGTCAGCTTTCTCTTCCACCGTAGTGGCCGAAAGGAGATGGTCTTTGCTCTGTCCTTCCGTGGGATCTTGCAGTATGCTTTCGGTCCTGGTCCCAAAAAGAGATGTCGGTATCCCGATAGTAAAAATCCCCTGGTGATGGTAAGATGCCCTTTGGATTGCTTCCGGGAGCACGTCCTAATTTTTAGTCTCTCCGAGCGTGGGTATTTTGGATCCAAGAAAAGTTAGAAAAGGAGAGAGAGAGCAGGCAAAGGGCTCATAGTGCATTAAAAGTTGAAACTTTATTGAGTCATTGCATATGACATATAAAAACCGCAAAAGCTGGCTAGTCTGCTGTAAAGCCAGTAATCCTTAGACTGTGGATGTGTCCCAAGCAACAGGCCCGCCTTATATTTAGATATAAGCCTTCTCTGCTACTCCAACACTATGTGAAGGGAACACAGACAAATTACTCCCAAATGACAAATAATTAGAGAACGCGTAGGAGGATGATAGGAAGAGGATACATGTCAAAGGTATTACAGCATTAATCTATATTGTTACATGTATTGATTTAGTTTCACATGCATCATTTTCAGGAACTGCTGACAAAATTAATTCTCAGCCCATTTGAATGACCTATTCATTCCTGTTCACGTTATCAATAAAGCACATATGCCTTAATGGGTCTCACAGCAGATATCCCTGCAATGCACTGCAATAGGAGTGCAAACCCAGTTATGAAGACAGCCTCCAGAGTGATTGTGTTGTAATACTTAAAGGAGAACTATGGGGTCAGTGTTTTTCCCCATAGTTCTCCTTAGGGTAACGGGAGGACACAAACTAGCGTCCTACCGTTACCCCAAGATCAGTATACCGCGAGCTACAGCTCTCGGTATACTGAGACGCCGCAGCCGGAGCGGATCCCGACGTAGCTGACGGGATCCGCCCAGCTGCGTGAGTGACAGCTGGCTCTGCCTATCTAGAGGCAGAGCCAGCTGTACCCGCCTCCTCCCCCGTCCGTTCCGCCAGTCAGCGCTTGCAGATCGGAGCGGGGAGAGGGGAATCCAGCCCCTCCCCCTGTCACGGCAGAGAGCCGTGACAGGATCGAAAGGTGAGCGAACGCCGGTATGTGTTCGCTCACCTCCCGATCTACTGAGCCGACCTGTGACAGTCTCATTGTCACAGGTCGGCTAGAACTATGAGGTGAGTGGAAATCACTCATCTCATAGTTCTCCTTTAAGATGGAGCCAAGTGATTACACTTTACTTAATATGAGAATTAACATTGTGTCATCCAGTATTACAATACCCTCAGTCACCATCAAATGCAAAAAATAAGACATTCTTAATGTCTACATAGTATTTGAGGTTGAATAAAGACATATGTCCATCAAGTTCAACCTATTGTGTGTGTGTGTGTGTATGGGTCCCTGTGTCATCTCGTTATTAGGAGTACCTGTACCCCTGTATATTACCGTTTCTCAGGAAATCGTCCAAATGCTTCTTGAACGAATCCACACTATTAGCTGAAATCACTGCTTGTGGCAACGAGTTCCAGACTATGGTAAAAAGTGAGATGCCCTTTTTTTGGTCTGGAACACAGCAGAATGCACGTAATATCACGCAAAGGCACTGGTACGCACTAAAACACACTAGAAATTCAATTGAAAAAAAATGCACCAGAAGGCATCAAAAACGCACATACCCGCATTTCCAGAAACGCATCCAGATCTGGTATGAACAAGCCCTTAATGAGGAACGTCAGCCGATTATCCAAAAATAAGCCAGAAGCAGCAAGTACTATAGCTGCTGACTTTTTTTTTTTAGAAACACATACTTACCAGCCCATGAAGTCCAGAGCTGTCTTTTTTGCTCCTAATTTTTCACAGGGCTTCTGTTCTTCCGGGAGCCAGGTGTCACTTCCTGATGACTCATATCCAACCCCCAATTGTGCATGTGCAAGATACGGACTGCAGTGAGACAAGCCTCCCGAGGTGTGTGACATGTATTCCTGGAGGCTGCGGGCATGGGGCGGGCTGAGGGCTAGATATAGTCCATATGCCCACCGCACTCAGATAGCACTATTCCAATGTGATAAGATGGGTGCTACAGTTATTGGCAGATAGCAACCGCCTCGTCATATAAACAAAAATAGTTGATCAAGTACGTACGTTATTTATTAACGTACGTGCTTCATAGCAAATACACCTAATGCAACGTTTCGGGGTCACAAAGGATCCCCTTCATCAGGCAGAAACAAGTGATAACAAATGCAAGTGAAACACAAATATATATACACACACCAGCATGTGAGCACAGAGCAATCCCAATGCCTGCTGTGCCCTGTGACATCACCGTGATGTCATAATCCCACCATAAGTGACACCCGGCCTTGGGACACCCCTGTCTGGAGTACCCATGTATAGCTGATCTGTAAGGCCCAATTCACACGTAGCGATTTCCGCCGCGATATCGCGCATTTTTGCTGCGCGATATCGCGAGAAGTCGCCGGCTAATGATATTCAATGGAGCTGTCTTAGCTCCATGTCACACGTCGCTCGTCGCGGTCGCAAGTCGCTTCTACAGGACCCTTTTTTCGGCGGATTTTGCTTTTTTCTAATGGAGCCCGACGGAGAAGGTCGCGCTACCGTCGCTGGATCGTCGCTGGAACGTCGCCCCGAAAGTCGCGCTATCCCGGCCGCTGCAAAAGGTATGTCGCTACGTGTGAATGGGGCCTAAGGCTCTGTTCACACCTACGCGTATCAAATATGCGCGTTTCGTGACGCGCGTTTTTACCGCGATGCGCAGTAAAAAACGTGCGACAAACGCGCGTTTCCGAGGGCTACTTGGCTGTATCCCAATGGAAACGCGCGACAAAAATGCCCCAAAGAAGCTCATGTACCTTTTCAGGCGTAGGCCGTTTTGTAGCGCGTTCAGACGGGCTGAAATACGGCAAGGTGTGAACCATACCCATAGAAAACAATGGGATTTTCATGTTTGAGCATTTTGTAGACCGTTCGTAGAGCGTTGAACGTGCTACAAAACGTACAGGTGTGAACCAGGCCTAAATAACCATCTGAGGGGTGACAATATTAGTCAGGGCACATTGTAGGGGTATGGGAAAAAAACAACAAAAACCCATGAAAGTGGCAATAAAGCCATAAAGGCAAAGGAGTCAGTAAAAGGACATGAAGAAAGCACAAGGTCCCAGCCATAAATCAGTTAGGTAGGAAGCATGTCAAGGAGAGGCTGGTATAGAGACCTCTATGTATAGCTGTGTCTAATGCGTGAATCCAGAAGGCCTCACGCTGGAGAAGAAGTCTGTTATAGTTTCCGCCCCTATGGGGTGATGGTACGTGTTCAATAACCATCCACTCTGGTGTCGTGAGTTAGCAAAGTGAAGTACAACAGGTTTGTTGGGATCAAGAGTTTCACCTTTGGAGACATTGTTAATGGCAGTCCTAATGGGCTGAGGGCTCAGCCTAGGGGAGAAATTAGGAAGTGGGAGGAATTATCTGCAAAAAAGTTTTTTTACTAAAAAAGAACATTCTGCAAATATAACAGGAAGGGTTAAAATATTACCGTGTGTCAATGTTGAGTGAAGGTCTACTTAAAAACAATAAATACAAAAATATGATTTTCATAATAAATCTGGATAATAGAGTACATATTACTTATTTTAAACAAAAAAAAAAAAAACTTAGCACCTTCAGTTTCATGGTTATTTAAAATAAGATCTAAGGTCTGATACTGAACCTAAAGAGACTGCCATGAGGGACAGCGTCAGTAGCACATGGCTTAAAATCGATTAATAGAGGACTACTGATCAACAGTTATTTGTCATGTACAAAGCAGTTGAAGGCTTCTATCTGAGTTATGAACAGTCATCAGCATTTGTGTTGAAGTATGAGGGGACAGGTTTTTAAGAGGGTCACTTAAAGCTGAAGTATAATCTGCTTCCATGCTAATGGAATTTTTTAATTAAACCTTTCAGGTTTTATTACATACTTTATTTTGTGACATTACTAGGTCTATCTGCTTCTTTATGTAATGCATACAGATCATGGTGGGTGGGAAAGGCTGGTAGGTTGCTGTACATAGCTTCCGAAAACATGAGAGCACCCTGCCTCAGTATTTCTCTTATGTTTCTGTCCTGCTGCAAGTAATGGGCTGGCTCTTGAGAGAAGTTTTGCAAATATAAAAATGCCTTGAGGCCTTGATGTGTGAATATCAGTCCAGAAGAATGGGCAATCCCGGACAGGCTGCCCTGTGTAACATCCACATGTAATACTGAGCCTCCTTGATTTAAAGAACTAAAATCCAATAAATGAAAGGGTTGGGCTAGGAACAGTCAGGCTGGGAAGGAATGGACTAGATAATGCTGGATGTCCCCAATGCAGGAAATAAGATGGGAGTATCTGACTTGCTGCAGCTTCTAATGCACACTGTGAGAAGGTCACAATGTGCAGTGAGATCAGAGAGATTTTAGAACAGGGCATGAGCCTGTACAACTGTGCAAAACTGAAGGTAAGGCTGAGTATAGCTTTAAAGAACATCCTTTGCCCATCAGACACTCGATAATGACAATTAGTCTGCCCACAAAGAGGGGTGCCCAACATTTCTATACTGTCGTTTCGAGCCCAATTTACAGTAGATTTAGCCATTCATACTGATCTAAATGAATATATATTGGGGTCCCAGACTTTGTGTTGAGCACCCATTCTGTGTGTGGCAAATTAGAAGTGGTTAATGGAGATTTATACAGTGTTAATGTATAACAGGGTAAAACCAAGCTGTTGCTATCTCAGTGCCTAGAACTCCCACCTTCTGGTGCTGGACACTGGACATTTTTGATTGCTAGCAGTCCACTAATATATCAAGGGTGTCCTTTGTTTACCACCTGCTTCCATGATGGGCTCTTGTTCTAGTTGATTAGATGATTGAGGATGAGATGCTAAAGGTGGCCATACACTGTACAACCATCGTACGATTTTTCGGCTGGTTTTCTAGCGTGCTCCTTAGACAAAAGACGTGCGACCGTACAGTAGAAACGGTCGCACGTCTTTGTTCACACTGCTCGATTCTTGTACGATCGCGGGATTTCCTGCGATTCTCGTACGAGAATCGAACAGTGTATGGGCACATTTACTGCTGTCTTTGTCTCAGCAATTGGAAAAACTCACTCTGTTCTTGTTACAGCCTGCAGCTTCCTCCCTTTTGTTGCTTGAAGTGGCCAGAATTGGACTAGGACAAATGCTGTATAGCCTGCTGATGACATGCTTGATCATAGCTGCTTTACTGCCACAATGCTAACAAAATGTAAGTGTAGCACTCACCCCCGAAGGAGCCGCTGAATGCCCGGTTTATCTCTAGTCTGTCTAGGGTAAGATCTTCAGCTGCCCACCCATTAGCATTAACCGCCCTTCATCTAGTGCCCACAAACTGATGTCCACTCCAATATTATAATGCAGAATAACGTTTTATTGAACATCTTCACTGGGGAGAGAGAACATGGGGGTTCTAAGCTGCCAGGGTGTACCCAACAAGAGCTCCAGAATCACCAGACCTGGTTGGCATATCAGTGTAGATCCACTTTGGAGGCAGCGGATGGTAACTGAAGTAGCAGATAAGCAGAATTAATACAGATCCTCAACAGGAAAGACACCGGCCATGCTCCTGAAGTCCTCGGAGTTCCAGGACACTTCATGAACCATCATTGGTCCTGGGTCTATTCCTCTTACAGCAACACAGGCCTCCTCCATGTTGGAGGCCTCAGGCAAACATTTCCCTCACACCAGCCTATGCCCACCCCCAGGCCTTAGGCCTAGCCTGGGGCGGGGGCAGGCTGAACAGCACCCAGCCCTATTCCATGGCTGGTCCTGGCTAGTCTGAGCACATGGGAAATCCCACCAGTATATGTACCCTATCCCAGCATGCAGCAATGGTTGAGAGAAACCCAGTGATTGGCTGCTGTACTGTACATACACTATAGCATCTCCCATTGGCTGTCCCACAATATGACAGAGTCACACTCCGCCAAGGGGGGTACAGGCAATGCCAGACACCTGGAATGAACAAGATAACTGCCTCTATAATTCCAGCCAGGCTGACTACAGCCCTGGCTATCACTAAATGTCTAGTAGCCACATCACAGAAGGTGATGGGGGTTTCATAAGCAAGTGTCTAAAGATCTCAGATCATAAAATCGAGACATAATCAATGATATAACTAACATTTTAGATCTACCCCAGCAGCCCTAGGGAAGTGACAAGAGGCTCAAAAATAACTTGAATCCTTCACCTTACAAAAAGCTAAGAACAAACTCTCTACCAAGAGGGTGTTTTGGCGTGAAGGGTGATTCTACTGGCAGACTCCTGAAATAGGATTTCTCCCATCCATCATTTCCATCATTTGCATACTAGATATTTTTCAAAAAGTTTACCAAGGCGTAGAGTGCTCAAGCCATTCACTCAGAAATGTTCTTACAAAATGCCTCAAACTCCCATGTTAACCTCTGATGATAGGGATTGCAAATAATTTATGATGCACTATCCACGGTCTCAGTAATCCACAGTTGTTAGTATTCATATGATGTTTCTGAATATTAAATTGTCCATGGACAACTCGGATAATAAAGCTTTGCTATTCCTAAATATAGTAAAAGCATTTGATAGCGTGGAGTGCAGATATCTTTGGGCTGTGCTGCCTGGCTTTGGCACCAAATTTTTGTAGCTGAGTGCACTTTCTTTATGCTAATCCTAGCACCAAGATCAAGGTAAAAAACCTGACTTGCCCCTTATCACCATATATTTTTGCTTCAGCCATTGAACCTCTGGTGGAATGCATTCACCTGTCTACTTATATAGTAGGGAACAGGCAGTGCACTGAGGAAGACAATGTGGCTTTGTATGCTGATAAAACACTTTTATTCTGACTCCGATTGTTGTATTAGCAATGTATCCCTTGCTGTCACCTCTATACCTAGCCTGTATAAACAGATATAATCACAATCCTTATCAGATAGCTGAACTCACCAAATACCTTTCCATCCACAAAGTACTTTATTCCGTGCAGACAACAGGATACAGCAGATGAATGAATAGATGGTATTTAAGGTGGTCAAGGATGATAATGTTTCCAGCTAGCATGTACATGTCATCCTGTTACAAGTAGCCAAGACACTCGACTCCTACTCATAGATTTCGAGGGAATGGGAGGGAACACAGAAAAAACATTGTACAATAACCAGAATACCACACTATGGCAGCACAAGAATCCGCTATAATGCTGCTCAAAACACATTGCTTAAGGAAAATGAAATATGTGATTCTCATATCACATTAATGTGGATATCAACTATGACTATGGATTGTGTAATTTTTATATAACTATAGTGACAGCACAACTTTTTTTATTTGGCAAATACCCAATCTTCTCCTATCTGTACTATTTCCCTGTTGTCAGAATTTGGTAGGTTTTCTGGCCTACTCGTCAATTGGGACAAATCTACACTTACTACACAAATCAACTCTAGATCCCCTGCTGGGATCTCTACTAGATGTCTTATTCAAGGGGTCAAAATTTCAAGTCCTGAGCTACTAGCCAGGCCTTAAAGAGTTACTCGCCACCAGTTGCCCACCTAACCCCTACCCTCCCGCGGCCTTAACTACGCCCATAAACACACCCTCTTAAATAATCTTATCAATGAGACTAACATGTTTTATGCAGAATAAAGTTACAAGAATAAATATTAACAACTTTAACAATATTACCATAAAGCTCCCTGCCCCCACATATAAAATAATACACCCCCACGTTCCGTGCCCCCCCAACCCCCCCCACACATAACATAATAATCCCCCCTGTTCCCTGCCCCCCACACAACATAATCCCCTCCCCATGTTCACTTGTCTTTCTGCAGGGAGGAGGCAAGCAGGCAGATCCCTGGTGATCTAGTGTGATTAGTAAGTTCTGCAGACCTTACTAATCACTTCATTGTCGACCTGGAGCTCAGTGAAGAGCTCCGGCCGAAAGGAAGGGAGACAGACCAGCAGGAGCAGCTGCTCCCACGAGTCAGGTACGCGATCTGTGACCGCAAGCCTGACAGGAATTTCCACAAAATTTCGAGCCCTGTCTTATTCCATTATAAAATTGTAGATTTCTTGAAATATTTAGGTTTTTAAGCTCTTGCCGTCCGCCCGTTAAGAAAAAACGGACGGACGGCGGACATGCATCAGCGGGTTCCGGTCTCCAGATGGCATTTTTGACCTGCTCGCGCCCCCCCTAGCGCGCGCATGGGCAGGAAAGACCCGCTAGTTTTTATAGCCGTTAACGGCTGTTTCACATACAACCGATCAGCGGCTCTATAGCAGCCGATGAGTTGTATGGCGCAATTTTGTCTCCTGTACCCCCCTCGAGTGCCGCTGCCCCCCCCTCCTGACCCCTCACCTTCAATCCCGGGATCCGCTACCCCATCTGCGGCCAGGGGCCAGCTAGGGAGGGCATCAAGAGGAAGAGGGAGGGAATTCAGCTCCTTGCTGATCTCCCTCCGTGCTGTGAATGCAGAAGTGATGTGTATCACATCACTTCCGCATTCACCTGTCAGTCATCT
Source organism: Nanorana parkeri (assembly GCF_000935625.1). Lineage (NCBI taxonomy): Eukaryota > Metazoa > Chordata > Amphibia > Anura > Dicroglossidae > Nanorana > Nanorana parkeri. The sequence continues at coordinate 91,437 of NW_017308694.1, forward strand.
GGCTGCTATAGCCAGATCCAATTTTGGGTAATGTAGTTCTTTGAGGTTTTGCGCAATTTTAAGGTTTGACATGTTTGGTGTCTTTTTACCCGACGTGACCCCATCTTTTATATTTTACCAAAAAATTGGGTAATAATAAATGTTTTAGAATTTAATATAGGGGAAACAGTTTTTTTTTTTTAATTTCCTTAAATTTTCCTTAATATAGTAAAAAATAAAAACCGCAGTGGTGATTAAATACCACCAAAAGAAAGCTCTATCTGTCCCCAAAAAAGGGTATAAGGGAGGCGTGGCCGACTGGCGTGCGAGATGGCGGCTTAAGACCAAAGCTCCGTGCACCTGCAGGCCTGGGCTGATTGTACAGCAACGAGCGGGAGACATACCGGTCCCCAAAGCTACTGCCAGCATCCAGACTCACCTCCGGTTATGTCCCGCAAACGCAGGAACGGCTCCAAACCCCGCAAGGTCACGGATTTCTTCCGGCGGCCCTAGCCGCGGGACTCGCAAGATGGCGGCGGCGGTACTGCTCCTCCAACGTCGCCTCCTTCCACGTATCCCTTTCAGGGCTCTGAGAGGTTGGAGCGGTCCTCACAGTCATCACAGAGGGGTGAGAAGGAGAACACCCCGCGGCGCCTCTCTCCGGTGACACAGCGGCCAAATTCATCTCAAGCCGTGCGGAGCCCTGCAAAATCGAGGCCCCAGCTTTCAGGCCTAGTGGAGGAGGTAAGCCCATCACTCACGCTGGATGACACGAGGGAATTATTTGCTCCCATTGAAAACTACCCAACAGCTGACAGGACCCTTTCTGATACCACTCTTAAGGATATGCTGGTGTCCCTTAGAAGCTCGCTTAATTCAGATATGCAAGCTCTTGTGCACCAGTTCTCATCTGACCTCCAAGAGGTGGGAGAGAGGGTCACTCATATTGAAGATAAGATGGGGGACTTCGCTGATACTTTTAACGAATTGGTGGATGCACATAACGATAGGGAGGACGACATCACTTGGCTCCAAACCAAAGTGGCGGACCTAGAAGACAGGTCACGCCGCAACAATATAAAAATCAGAGGCATTCCTGAATCTGTCCGCCCTGATGACTTATCCTCTTATGTGCAAGCGTTCATTAAGGCGATCCTACCAGATGTCTCCCCGCCTGACCTAACTATCGATAGAATCCACCGTCTGCCCAAACCATCACATCGGCCAGATGGGGTGCCAAGGGATACCCTGCTCCGTATCCACTTCTTCCATGTATGGGAAAGGCTACTCAAGGCGCTGAGACTCCCCGCCACCTACACAAAGCTTCAAGTGTTTGCTGACCTATCTCAATTCACTCTCCAACTCAGAAGAAAATTGATGCCGGTCACAAAGGCCCTGAGAGATAACAAGATTCTATACCGCTGGGGATTCCCGACCAAGCTCATGATAACTAAAGATAATGATCTCTACACGATCACTACCCTGGAACAGGGTCTTACTCTCTTGAAACAGTGGCAGATCTCCCCGGCGGAACTAGATCGCCCACCGCCTCGTACCAAACTGGCCTCTGACTGGCAGGTAGTGTCACGCAAGAGGGGTCCTAGACCAAATGACTGACAACCGCTCCCTGAGCCGTTCTGAATTTAACTTCGCCCACAGTGCCTAGTGGGCCACTTTGGTGATAACACCCCGGTTAATGTTCAGTTGTGACAACTGCTTCCCTGATCCATCAGGGAATTCCTTTTTACTTGTTCCGTTTTGATGTTTTTTTGTTCGCTCTCTTTCAGTCCTTGTTTTCTTTTCTTTTATCTCCACACCATGGGAGGAGGCACCCCACACCACTGCTCAAGCGACCAACCTGTTGCCTGGATTCCGCCTGGGACACCGCATCCACAGATGAGGCCACTTCTCCAACACGCCCTGACGTCTTGACATGGGACCGTGAGTACTCTGGACACACCTACAAACGCTATCCCTGCCCTCTACATGGCAGTACACATTCTATCCATTAATGCCAAGGGCCTGAACCATCCTGCTAAGCGTCGTTCACTTTGGTTGGAAGCCTTAAAGCACCACGCGGATGTGGTGTGCGTTCAGGAGTCGCACTTCTGCAGCTCAGCTCCACCCTTGTGCTCCCACAAGAGCTTCCCAACCATCATTGCGGCTAATGCCCCTTCCGAAACCAAAGGCGTTCTAGTGGCAATAAGAGACACGGTGTCCTACCTACAACTTGAGACACACACTGACCCCATGGGCCGCTTTATTATTTTAGTTTGCTCCATCAACTCCAGATTGTATACTATCGTCAACCTGTATGCACCCAACTCTCACCAGACACGATTTGTTGACAGACTACTTAAAAAGTCTCGGAAGATTCAAAGGGGGGAACTGATTGTTTGCGGTGACTTTAACTTAACCCCAGACAGGGCAATGGACTCTACTTTTTGGCCACGACGGAGATTACCGTCCCTTCAACATACCATTAACAGGAATGGATTGTTCGATGTCTGGAGATGCCAGCATGCCAGTGAACGGGACTATATGTTCTTTTCCCCTCCACACAATTCATACTCCAGGTTGGACCTGTTCCTGGTGGACCGAACACTGCTGCCCTGGGTACAAAAAAACTCTTATCCATGATATCACCTGGTCTGACCATGCCCGTCTCGACGGTGATATCATCTAGTAACCCTACTTCTAATGCGTTTGTTTGGCGCAACAATGTTTTCCTCTTACAGCAGGCTGAAACAGTGAAATCTATCACTGATAGCTTAAGGGAGTTCTTTGATCTTAACGCATCCTCGGTGAAAGACCCCTTTACGCTATGGAACGCCCATAAGGCATGCATAAGAGGGCTACTGATCCAGCATGGCTCTAGGTTCAAGAGGCAGAGGTCACGGGCTCTAGACCAGCTCATTTCTGAAATACGTAAACTCGAAGATGACAATAAACAGCAACCATGTCCCACCCGTTCCTCAGCTCTGTCCCAACTTAGGCTGGATCTTAGGAAACTCCTCATGGAACAGCACTGTAGGCAAACAAAGAATATCAGATCCAACTTTTATGTTAGTGGCAGTAAAGCCAGCAAACTCTTGGCGTCTCGCCTAAAAGTTAAACAGGCCCGTACCAGAATTCCCTATCTTCTTCGCTCCTCTGACAGCCACAAATTGTACCACCCCCAAGACATAGCTGAAGCCTTCAGCCTCTATTATAAAACCCTTTACAACCTACAGGAGGATGAACAGGCCCACCAGCCTACTCCGCCTGAGTTCCTAGGGCCACTCCACTTACCCTCCCTGACGCCCTCCCAATTAGACAAACTCCAGGCTCCCTTCACACGTGCGGAACTAGACCAAATCATAAAATCTATGCCCAACAACAAATCCCCGGGCCCAGACGGGTATTCTAATGAATATTATAAGCTGTTTACCTCGATACTTAGTCCTTACCTCCTTCAGGTCTACGACGCTGCGGCGACCTCTGCCTCCTTTCCTGCCGAAATGTTAAGTGCCCTGATTGTCACTATTCCTAAACCAGGGAAGACTCCGGACCAACCTCAAAATTTTAGACCGATTTACCTCCTGAATTCGGACGTTAAAATCTACGCGAAATGAATAGCTCACCGGCTAAATGACATAATGCCTACCCTCCTTCACCTAGATCAGAAGGGATTTACATCAGGTAGAGAGGCCCCAGATGCAACTAGAAGGGTCATTGACCTACTGGCTCAGGTTGAGCGCTCTCGGACGCCTTCTCTGTTCCTGGCTTTGGACGCGGAGAAGGCGTTCGACAGGGTCAACTGGTCCTACCTCAGGGGCGTTTTCCTGAAGTTTGGGTTTGACAAACGCATATCTGATATGATAATGGTGCTATACTCAGCTCCCTCCGCGCAAGTTTTCACGTCGGGGGGACTGTCCTCACCATTCACTATCACTAATGGTACAAGGCAGGGCTGCCCCCTATCCCCCTTGATCTTTAACCTACTAATTGAGCCCCTCGCGGAGACCCTGAGGGCCGACCGTGAGGTGCAGGGGATTAGTGTCAGTCCCAACCTCCCCTCACAGAGGATCACGTTATTCGCGGACGTTCTCCTAACCCTCACGACTCTGGAGTCTTCCCTGCGGACGGCAATTAATGTATTGTCTGCCTTCAGTAAAGTGTCATACTATAAACTCAATGTTGGTAAATGCAATGCTATGGGTATCAATATAGGCCTACCTTCTCGCAATGCTCTACAGGCTGATTATCCCTTTACGTGGACGTCCAGTGGCATCCCTTATTTGGGGACCATCATACCCGATATGACGAACCGAATCTTCCAATGTAATTTTGCTCCGTTCTTGGAACGGTTCCTGTCCGAGCTCTGGGCGCTAGGTAGGGAATTCCTGTCTTGGACGGCGAGACTCGCTGCTTTTAAAATGCTTGTCCTCCCCAAACTTTTGTACCTATTCAGAACTTTAGTTATTCCCATACCCGCTGGGTTTTTTAAGTCCCTACAGACTGCCATGTCAAAATTTGTATGGTGCGACAAAAAACCCAGGTGTTCTCGCACGTCACTTATTAAGCACCCCAGAAAGGGAGGTACCGGATACCCCAATCTGAGAGACTACCACCTGGCAGCCACATTAGCGCTGCTTCGAGCATGGATAACCCCCGCGGGAGATAAACTTTGGCCACTTCTGGAGAGCGGGATGGCTCAGGGAATCCCCTTACATTCCCTCGCCTTTCTTAACTCGAATACTAGTACCTCATTGGCCCAATACATAATTTATTTATTAATTTTTTACAAGTGTAAAGTCCCCCCTCGCAAACAATACCAGACCCTTTAGGTCTGGTAGGAAATGCCGATGGGGACAAGGGCCTCTTCCCCACAAGCCCTGGGACGTTTGGTTGTGGGGGTGTGGGTAGGGGGCGTATTCACATCAGGGTACTCCTTTAATAAAGGGGCACCCAGATGCCGCCTCCCCACCTTGTGATTGAGTAGGGTTAAATAAAGACTTTTGAAAGAATACTTTATTTGGGAAAAAAACAAAAGACATGTTTTTGACAAGTCTTATTTATTTATTTTTTTTAAACCCAAAAATTGATCCGACGTAATCCATGGTCAATCACGATGCCAAGTGTTGTCTATGACGACGAGGACTCGACAAAATAAAAATCAAAACAATAAAAATAGAAATCATTTTTTTTTTTAAACCCCGACGACCGCCATCCCGTCCGCTCGCGACGAACACCGGCCGCATAATGGCATTCTTAAAGATGCAGGGAAAACATAAACAATTGGGCCGAGTTAGCAGTGACAGCTAGCTCCGCCCAACCGTGTCGTTTTACGTCATCTGACAGGTGAGCCATGATTGGGCAAAGTCATCATGACTTTGCCCAATCATGGCTCTTACAGAATACTGATCTGTGGTCAGGTGCAAGCCTTTAGCCAATTAGGGCTTCACAAGGCGTATTGCCTTGTGGGGCATTCAGCGGTCGAATAGACAGCCGAACACCCTTACAGTTTGCGTGTTTGGCGAACACACAAACTAGCGATCTTCGAGTCGAACTCACGTTCGACTCGAACATCCAGCCCAATCGCTACTCCTGTATCTTGACCAGGATTGTACCTGACTGCTCCTGATTGCTGCTTGCCTTCTGACCTTGGAAATGTTACTGGACTTTGCCTCTGCCTTATCTCTTGTACTTCGCTGCCCGACTGGTGTGACCCCTGGACTGTTTGACCTCGATTCTGCCTACTGCTCCGGTACCCTGCTGTCCGCCCGGTGTGACCTTGGCTCTGCTATACCCGATCCTGATTCTGGACTTCTGCCTGGCACGGAGTCAGTGGCGTCACAAGAGGGGTGTGGCCCGCACCTGGGTGCCACCATTGGAGGGGTGACGCCAAAATGACTGACAGTCATTTTGGTGTTACCCCCTATGAAAAGTCGGGCACTCGGTCACGGACCGAGAGCCTGACAGTGTCAGGCATACCTCATCCTGCCAGGTGAATGTCCCCTCCTCTCTGTCGGCGTCCATTACCAAGATGGCTGCCGCCAGGCGTCAATTAGACAACCGTGCATGTGCAATGACATCATCAACGTCCCTGCGAGGTGCAACCCGGTCCCTGCTCCGGGTGTCACCCGACTTCGGGACGCCCCTGCACGAAGTTGCCCCATCCACTGGCACTCGTGCTACTTGCTGTTTCCCAGGCTCTGTTCCCATCCTCAGAGTTTGGGGGACACAACGTGCAAGGGGAGCCTCCTCATCCAACCAATCTTCAGCCAGGTACGAGATACCTTGCTGGATTCCTATGAAGATGAATGGTATAGGCGCTAAAGAACAGGGGGTGTTTGGCAGCCTCTAACCCTAGCCCAGGGGTGCCCATTAGGTCAATCACGATCTACCAGTCAATCGCAAAGCGAAAACTGGTGGATGGCTCACTGACTAGAGCTAGTGCAGCTGAATGTGTCACACGCGGCAGATGGGAAGGGGCGGGACACCTCTCCCCGTCTGCAGCGTCAGCCACACTATCACCAGTGCGGGGCGGGACGCCCCTCCCAGTCTGTAGCTTTGTCCACATTCAGCCACACGAGCACCGCAGGAGGACAGGAGACAGCGCTAGAGGCGGCTCTAGACTTTGTGAGGCCTTAGGCGAAACTAAAACGCGAGGCCCCACTTGCACACATAATTTAAAAAATGCAAGCAATAATTAAAAATGAACTGTGATAATCAGTGATAGAGGGAGGCGGATGTCCAGTGGAGGGGCGCAGGGCATGTGCAAAGATTTTTGCCTACACTGGTTCCCCAATCCTCCCACCCACTTCCGGCATCCTCAGGATGCTGCCTATGCACAATAAGATGGTGCCATTTATCGATCAACGTACAGAGCAACGGTCCAAAACACTGCAGCCATATAAAAATATGAACATCGCTACAGAGCATAGCAGCGCTACATATACATACCCATTCAACCCCCGTGGGTTATATCCTGTGAGCACCCCGCAATGGGTCAGCACCCCCAGCTCATCCCTAGCCCAGCATATGCTCAGAGGATGATGGGAGTTCTCCCTTGTAGAGAGTAGTAGCACTACTGTAGAAGCTCCAGGGATCTTAGTGTACTCGATTCTCATTGTGTGCCCAGTGTCCTGGTGCTCGCAGCTTTCTCCTTGGCTGCCTCGCTCTTCAGCTCCAGTATGAATATGAGAGTCTCCTCACCCAGCAGCAGATCCAGCTAGAGTGCTCCCTGCGGGGATGTGAAATGTGGGAGGGAGAGGTAGCAACGGGCACACAACTGGCTGCGGGCCCTCGGTCAGTCTGCCCCGGTTCAGAGACTCAGATCACGAGTGTGCAGGGGTGAATCCAGAGTCTAGTCTCGGGAGGAGAGTCAGTGTGTCCACTGACTCTCCTTCGCCTCTTCCCCTCCCACTCTGCCCATCTATCTCCTCTCCCACCAACACCTCTGTGTCCACTGACCCCCCAGCTCTCCCCCTGCCACTGTGCCCATCTCTCTCCTCTCCCACAAATACCTCTGTGTCCACTGACCCCCCCAGCTCTCACCCTGCCACTGTGCCATCTCTCTCCTCTCCCACCACCACCTCTGAGTCCACTGACCCCACAGCTCTCGCTCTGCCACTGTGCCCACCTCTGTCCCACCACTGTCTGTTTCCACTGACCCCCCAGCTCTCCTTCTGCTTTTGTGCCCACTAGGGATGTCCCAATACCCCTTTTTTAAGACCAAGTACAAGTACTTCCCCTTATGTACTTGCCGATACCAATTACCGATACTTTTTTTAAAAAGGGACAGGTGACATTTAAACAAAAAACAATTAACTATTAATGACAAATGAAACATTTTTATTTTATTATTTTTTACTTTTCCTAACTATTTTTTTTCACTTAACTTTATTGCTATCACACATGGGCTAACAAATCCCTGTGTGATAGCATTTGGAGGTGACAGGTACTCTTTATTGGCCCTGTCACCTCCAACACAGGAGTTCTAGTACAGCACTGTGCTAGAACCCCTGAGACAAGAACGAGCCGGGGACAGAGGCTAAGGGAGGTGACAGAGCCTGTCACAGCTCCACGCCCCCTGCCCTGTCACCGCTCCACGCCCCCTGCCCTGTCACCGCTCCACGAAATCAACACTGATGCGCAAGCATCGGCGTTAGGTACCGGGGCATTTTCACAAGTCCTTGTGAAATCGGCCTGTATCGGACCCGATACCGAAGCTAGCATCGGTATCGGGACATCCCTAGTGCCCATGTCTGTCCCACCACCATGTGTGTCCACTGACCCCACAGCTCTCCCTCTGCCACTGTGCCCCCCACTGCCTGTGTCCACTGACCCCCCCCCCCCCCCTGCCTCTGTGTCCACTGCCCCCCCCCAGCTCTCTCTGCACTTGTGCCCACTTCTGTCCCACCTCAGCCTGTGTCCACTGACCCCCCCCCCCCCCCTGCCTCTGTGTCCACTGCCCCCCCCCAGCTCTCTCTGCACTTGTGCCCACTTCTGTCCCACCTCAGCCTGTGTCCACTGACCCCCCCCCCCCCCCTGCCTCTGTGTCCACTGCCCCCCCCCAGCTCTCTCTGCACTTGTGCCCACTTCTGTCCCACCTCAGCCTGTGTCCACTGACCCCCCCCCCCCCCCTGCCTCTGTGTCCACTGCCCCCCCCCAGCTCTCTCTGCACTTGTGCCCACTTCTGTCCCACCTCAGCCTGTGTCCACTGACCCCCCCCCCCCCCCTGCCTCTGTGTCCACTGCCCCCCCCCAGCTCTCTCTGCACTTGTGCCCACTTCTGTCCCACCTCAGCCTGTGTCCACTGACCCCCCCCCCCCCCCTGCCTCTGTGTCCACTGCCCCCCCCCAGCTCTCTCTGCACTTGTGCCCACTTCTGTCCCACCTCAGCCTGTGTCCACTGACCCCCCAGCTTTCCTTCTGCCACTGTGCCCACCACCATCTGTGTTCACTGACACCCCCAGCTCTCCCTCTGCCACTGTGCCACCACCATCTGTGTTCACTGACCCCCCCAGCTCACCCTCTGCCCACCTCTACTACTGAGGGGTCAGTGAAAATAGACTACCATTGTCTGTGTTCACTGACCCCTCAGATCTCCCCCTCCTCCCCTCTGGGTACAGGGCTCACCTGGTCTCTTTTTTGTTTGTTCCTCTCGCCACTGACTTCAGTGCAGCAGCCCTCTGCTTTCCAGCTGCGATTTGTCGGTGCAACTGGCCAGGTGCGGCCAGTGAAATGACAAGTCAAAGGAGCGGCCATTTTCTCGGGGCTATCCCCTCGAACCCCCACCCTCTGATCCGCCACTGCGAGTGTCCCGTTATAGCTGCCTGTCCCCATGCTCAGCGGTGAGTCCACCGCAGCCGATCCGGACGGTTTCCTTCCTCAAGCCGCACGCTTCCTTATGTACCGCCTCTCTACCCCTTCTGCTCTCGCTGCAGCTGCTGCACTGACACAGGCTGAGCTTTGAGCGGAGTCCCAGAAGGAGGATGTGTAGAATGAAGTCCTGTATCTGAACCCGCAGACAAAAGGTGTGTTTTTCGGTCCAAGCAAGGGAAGACTCACATTATAACTTATGCCGCAACTAACTATCACAGTTCAAGATCACTAACGAGTGTAACTGAACCGCTGATATCCTACAAAGAAATAGCTTACCTCCAAACATCCTCAGCAGATCAATTAGAAATAAAACCTAACTACAGGAGGCTAATGCAACTAAAAATAAAGGGAAGGAAATGATCAAACACCTTGAGATATATTGATACAACACAAGAAAAACAAAGTATCAAAATTAGAAAGATTCCACATGCAATTTACGGGTTGAACAAACTATATATGGAAAGGATATCCAAGGAACCAAATATACTTTAAAACTCAACGGGAAAATTGCCATAAGCCTTGACGGAGGTGATACAGTATATAAGGGTATAAATAGTCCCAACAAAGGATACGAAAGCAACAGTCAGTTCTGATTTTTTTCTACTCGGTTTTAATTGGTCGATAAAGAGAGATTGGCCATGTTTGTTACTTTTTTTGATATTTAAATAAATGCTTTTTTATTCAACTACAATATTTATGGTCTGTCCCGATCTTTGAATTAACCCTTGGACTGCCTATACTCAGTAGGCGGCCCGAACCCCTCTTTTGTTTGATGTACTTTCTGGTTATGGATCTGATAAGACGGACCGAAATCTAAGGGTAAAAGATTGGAGCTATTGAATCTCCAGAAGCGAAACACCCCCCTTTTTTCCCCGTGTTTTTTGGTCCCCTCCCAGCGCCAGTCCTGCTGCAGACTAGATGAGTTAGGCAGCCGCGAGGCCCCTGCGAGCGCGAGGCCTTAGGCGACTGCCTAACTCGCCTAATTAGAGACCTGCCTCTGCACAGCGCACATGACTGGAGACCTGAGAAGCTGCTACTGTGCAGGTAAGGAAAGACAGCCAGGGGAGAGAAGAGACAGGAGAGGAGAGAGAGAGAGAGAGAGAGAGAGAGAGAGAGACAGGGGAGAGAGCGAGGAGAGAGAGAGCGAGAGGAAGCAGAGAAAGAGGAGGAGAGAGAGAGAGAGAGAGAGAGAGAGAGAGAGAGGCAGTAGTCCCAGTAACATTTTTAATGTGTTTGTTTTTTATATAAAGGTGTTTTTTCATTGGTAGATCATTGAGCTCATCATTTGAAAAGTAGATCTCAAGACAAAAAATTGTGGGCACCACAGCCTATAACTGTCTCTTGTATATGTTTTTGCTTTCTGAGCAGTATATATACTTTTAGGGCAGTATGAGTTCATGCTCCTATCTACAGACTAAATGGGTTCTTTTTTATATACATATGTATACTATATCTGGGCAACATGGTACTGTTCTTGCCCCAATTGTATTTTTGTACTTTTTTTATGTTTTGTCTGTTTAAAAATGCTGTTGCTTGAAAGTAAAAGAAAAACATCTGATTAAACAAATTTGATTAAAAAAATAAACAAACAATTAAAATAGTTAAATAAAATACATAGCATTAATGGCATATAAAAGCCTGATTACATTTACTCAGGTGACATCATAATTCATATTTGGGTGCAGTCCCTTAGGTTGCTATTAGCAATAAAGAGGTCATTGTAGTCACAAAAACTGTTTAGTCTTTCTTCTGCTTCTGCTCTGTTTTTGCATACATGACTATGTTGTCCAACTATTTTATTCCTTCTCATTTCCTACCTTGGCATTCCAGTCCCCAGCAGTACATCATGCTTGCAGGTTTTGTCAGTACCAATGGGTTTGATCATAAAACTGACTTCTTTATCAACAAACCGTTGGAGCCATTTAGTGGATGCCTTCCTTTGCTCAATTTGGTTTTACATGTTTAAACAATTTTTGTATTATTATTATCATTAATATTATTATCTTGTTTTCTATTTATTACTTATTACCAGGGCTTGAAAAATTTGGCGGTGTCTCACCAGTCAGTCAAAAATTTCACCAGTCAGCATGACCTGACTAAAGCCTTGCAATATATGTTAAAAAAATTTGGGGGGGGGGTTAACTATATAATGAAAAAAGTACCATAAATATATAAAAAAAAAAAGTTTCCCTATGTTATAAAACATTTATTCTACCCATATTTTTAGTAAAACATAAAAGTCGGGGTCACGTCGGGTAAATAGACACCAAACATGTCAAGCCTTAAAACTGCGTGCGCAAAAAACGCCCATACGCGACGATTAAAATGCAGCGATATGTAACATGTGCGGCACAATAGGCGCAATCGTCGTTTTCGCACAGTGTAATTACAACGGCCGGCCAGGAAGCAGCTCGTCAGGCTCCACTGTCTGCTCGTCACAGACGAGTGGACGAGTGGATTTTTCGAGCCCTGCTTATTACCAATATTAGTAATTACTTATTACTAAAGAACATAACTTCTTCCCAGATAGGAGCACTGTCTGGGGCATCCATTGCTACTTAAAGCAGGAATTGTTAAATACGAGTATAAAAGTGCAAGAAGCCTCCATGTTGATGGGCTTCTTCCACATAACCTTGCCCCAGTGGTTGTGGAGATCTGCAGACAGGGGTCTAATTAGAGTCTGGAGGCCCACTTTAAGAATAAATGGGGCCCCAGATGCTGCCCCCCATGTGAATGAATAAGGGCTTAATACTTATTCACAAATAAATTGATGTAAATAAAAGATAGCCAGACATTTAACATGTCCTTTATTTTAAAAAAAAGTGCCATGCTGCAGATCCGTGGTCAAACATATTATCCAGCGATGTAGAACCTCATTAATCACGGTAACGCCCACCGAAAGAAAAAACCAGCTGACCCAACTACTCTTGACAAAGTCTGGCACCAAATGACAGCTCCCTGAGGGACTGAACTTGGAGGTCATCCTTACCCTCTACCCACTGAACCATATTTTGTAAATGTATTTTTGCATTGGTACATGTCCCTGATTACAGTGCCCAGCCCCCTGTGCCCTTTGTTTGAAAATCTCTTTGCCTCTTTGTCATAAAAATGGCCAAAATGAATTTTCATGATTCACACCTCCCTTCCCTCTGCTCTGTAAACTACCAGGAAGTTAAGATTTAAAGTGTATTTCCACTTTTGCAGTCAAATTTGAGAAAACCCCTCTATATGTTTGTTATATGATTCTATTCACAGAGCTTCAAGAAAAATTATTTTAAAAAAATGTATTCCCTTTTTAGATGTTTTGTTACAGCAGACAAGATGGTTGATTCCAGGTTTTTCTTAGCACCTTCCAGGTGATCTATCTTCATGGAAAGGCTTAAGACTGAAATTTGAGGATTGTGTTTTTCTCATTCACTTGATTAACATACAACAGAAAAGCCACCTCAGACCCCCTCACTGCCTCTACTAACATTGTAGAGAGAGATAAGAAAGTAGAAATGTTAACCCTTAAAACCCTAACACAAGTAAAAACAGTTTAAAAATTCCACCAATATATAAACAGTAAAAAGGTAAGAAAAGAACAGGTGGTCCCAATAAAAGATGAGAATGGCTGATTAATCACAAATGACCGGGAGAAGGCTGAAGTATTACATACATTTTTCTCTTCAGCATACACTCAAGAAAAAGATGGGTTTAGTGGACATAAGATAGTGAATAGCTTAATGCGTAAGATACCGCAGTGGTTGATGGTAGCCGGGTTCAACAAAGACTTGAAAAATGTAATGCAAATAAATCGTTAGGACCAGATAACCTGCACCCCAGGGTACTTGAAGAAACTCAGCCAGGTTATAGCGGGACCATTATTCCTCATTTTCAATGACTTAATAATGACTGGAAGGGTACCAAGTGATTGGCGTAAGGCAACGATAGTGCCAATATTCAAAAAAGGGTTAAGATGCCAGCCTGGGAACTACAGACCAGTCACTCTAACTTCAATAGTATGCAAACTGTTTGAGGGAATGATAAAGGACTATTTAGTGGATTTTGTTCATGACAATGGCATAATAAGTGTAATCAGCGAAGTGCTCACCCCCGAAGGAGCTGCTGGAATATACGGGTACTTCTGTCTCACCTCTGTGATAGACCACAGGCAATGGATCCACAGCACACCAGCACACCTTGTGAGGTTTTGTAAAAGTTTTACTAAACAAATGATATACTACCCAATAAATGAATGAACAGGTACAATAATGGCAAATAAACAACAAGTAATAAAAGCACTTCAAATATGCAAGTAAATCTTAGCTATTGCTGCCTATCTGCATATGCAAACAACACTGAGCTGACTAATATAATTCTATGAAGGCAAAGTCTCAGTCCAAACAGACCCAGGTCTTAAACCTACTGGCCAGTGGTATTTAACTAGGCTAGCCATCGGTGGGACCCAAGTCCTGCTTGTACAGATGGTTTAAACACAATATCATTGTGGCCAATGGCCTCTCATCACTCCTGTAGCTTAGATGGTAGTTCCCAGCATTGGTAGGTGAAAAGAGGTGGTTTCTCCTGTGCAGCCAACAGCTTTCAGTTTCCAGCAGCAGCTGCTTGTGCCACACAGTAGCAGTAGCGATGCTTGTAGCAGGTCTTTGTAGAATCCAATCACGCAGGAAAGGGCTGGCAGGGTCCCTTTCTGATACAGCAGTCACTGGATCCCCATGGAGCGCTTCCCACACTGTAGAAGAATCTTTCAGCCAGATCCCTCAGAAGGAGAGCAGACAGTCACAGACACTGTTCAGCAAACAGTGATCAACTGCAAACACCTCAGGTTATCTCTCTCTCCTGAGATGACTAGAAGACAACACACTACATCCAGCCACTGAAATCCCTTGCCGATCTGCCCACGTTCTCAGAGAGGTTCAGTCCCTTTTCTCTTCCAGATCAAAAAGCCTCCTGGGTCTGGTAGTTCAGTGCAGCATAACAGTGCAGCATAACGTTCACTGTCCCTTCCTGTGTTGAAACTCCAACTCCCACAACACATCAGTACTGCTGAGAGCTGAGCCAATCAAGTCTCTGTAGCAACATGCAATCTTAAAGCAGCATTGCTCTTAAAAGGGAAATAACATGGTATTTATATGTAATCTATATATTTGTATAAATAATGGTCCGCTACACATATAAAAAAACATATACAATGAATATAATTAACAGTAGGGATTCAATATTTCCACTGAAAATGTACAAACTGACAACATGTTGAGTATACTATATAATATTTTACAAATATTTCAAAAATATATATAAATAATGGTCCGCTACATCAGCATGGATTTAGGAAGGACCGTTCTTGTTAGACCAACCTAATAACATTCTACGAACAGGTGCGTAGAGATCTGGATGGCGGAAGGCCGGTGGATGTGGTATACCTGGATTTTGTCAAAGCTTTTGACACGGTACCACAGAAACACTTACAATACAATACAATACAATACAATACACAAGTTGAAATATATGGGAATATATGAAATGGTGTGTACATAGATAGAGAACTGGCTGCATCAATGTTTCCAAAGAGTATTGATAAATGACTCTTTTTTTCAGATTGGTCTAAAGTCGAGAGTGGCATGCCCCAAGGTTCTGTGCTAGGCCACATACTGTTTAACCTGTTTATTAATAGCCTAGCCAAGCCATAGAATAGCCAAGTTTCTGTGTTTGCTGATGATACTAAAATTGGGAGGGTAATAGACACGGACTTAGACATTATAACATTACAGGAGGACCTGGATAAAATAGGGGAGTTGGCAACTATATGGCAGATGAGGTTTAATGTTGAAAGAAGTAAAGTTATGCATTTTGGAGGTTAAAAAAAGGCAAGCGGATTACACATTAATGGGCACTCCACTAGGGAAGTCAGAAATGGAAAAAGATTTGGGGTCATAGTAGACTACAGATTGAATAATAGTTTGCAATGCCAGGTTGCGGCAAACAAAGCTAGCAGAGTACGGTCTTGTATTAAGGGAATGTACTGTAGAGATCAAGCAATAATTTTGCCATAGATCACTGGTTCGGCCTCATCGTGAGCATGCAGTTCAGTTTTCGTTATCCACAGAAAGTATGACCGACCTGGAGCTGGAGAGAGTCCAGAGAAGGGCAACTAAGCTAATTAAAGGGTTTGAGGACCAAAGCTTTGAAACAAGGTTGCTAATTTTAAACTTGTTCACGTTAGAAGTGAGGCGATTAAGAATGGACATGATTTTGATGTACAAAATGTTTAGTGGCGATGACAACATTAGCTCATCCCTAATAAACAGCAACTTTTTAGATACTCTTATTTTGCTGAGTGCCCTTTAGCCTGCATGCTTTAGTATTATGGATGAGCTGCACATTGCTACAGCATGTAGCATGTAGACCTTGACACTTTGTCTTGGAAAAAAAAACTTGCTCTGCCTCTTGATGCTCTTCTCTGGACCACCTGGGAAGTACCAAGTCTTCTTCCCCTTCCTTCCATTTCTTGGGCCTGAATTGGTAACCACCGCACTATCATAGGAGGAATGGAAGGAATTCATTAACTCCAGGTAAGCGCCAACTCCAATTGACATGGGGCTTATACAGGGTTTGGACTTTGAGTTGCAATAGAGACATAGAATGACGAAGGATCACAGGGATGATAAGTGTCAGTGGGTAGGGTTTTTTCAACAGAACTTGTCACTTTGCCCTGACAGAGTCTTTTAAAGGCTACTTATTTCACGAGAAATATGGGTAGGGCTGTTATTGCTGACTTCCTACTTGAAGTCTAGTAGTCTGTTTTGTTGACCCACTGTCTTCAACATTTCCTCTATAATTTATCTGCAACAAGCATGCACCCTAAATATTAGATTTATCTCAGAACTCCTGATATGTATACTTCAAGGTAAGTGTCTCAGAAAATATCAAAACCACTGGATCAGCATGACAGTTTATTAACTATTCTGCAAAGGCACTCTTATTTTCTCTCAGTACAAATTTTCATTAAAAGTTATGGCTATAAAAAGATTCAGGAAATAGTTGTCAATTACTAAACTGTTAATATTATCCAAGAACAATTGCACACGATTAGAAAATCCTTCTCGCCCCTAAACCAAAGATGGCAAAATCCATTGCAGTGCCTTCTGCTCTCCTTCCAATACCTTTGCCTAAAATATATAATGTCTAAATCCAGTAAAAGTCTAGCTCCAGCCAAACTCTTTTATATTGTTTTTGATGGAGAGGGGAAGGGTTAGATACTTAGACAATTTTTGTTGCTGTCATTGTGATATTAATGAGGTTTAATGAACCCCAAACTGAATGGGGAGAATGCGGATGTCATGTCAAATAACAATCTGTTGACAGTTTTTTGTTTTTTTTTCTCTCCAACTTTCTTTTCCTCACCTCTACAAA
>NW_017308694.1:109578-110844 GCF_000935625.1 Nanorana parkeri
TTCTCTCCTCAGAAATACCCACTATCATCCTTGGTGACTTTTTTAGTTTCATAAGTTTTTTATTAGTTTTTTCCAATTATAGAAATACAGTTAGTACATACACTCCAAGATTCAAAGATGCACACGTAGATTCAAAGATGTTGACATTTGCATTTACAAAAGAGAAGAAAAAAAAAAGAAACTAAAAAAAATATTATGTACTTCAAACACGATCCTTCGCGTTGAATGCTTAAACTTTATCCAAGGCAGATGAAAACCCTGACTATCTGAGTCCGTCTTACGTGTATATTTGCAAATACATAATAAAAGGTATAAAGAAGCATAAACCAATGAACAGAGGAGAAAGGAGGGGAGATACAGGGGGATGGGTGGAGTCGTGACGCATGTACCCGCTCGCAATCCGTCATCTGGTCAGTAGGGGGTAGCATCAATTGAGGACCTTTCATAGAGTCAGTAGTCGGGTATCAACGGAGGGTGGGAGGAAATGTTTTATCCAAGGTTCCCAAGTTATTTCAAATTTTTGGGTATGATCCATTAAGCGGGCCGATAGTTTCTCATTAGTGAAGATCCAGTGGATTCTATTCTTGAATGCCTGGAACGAGATGCTATCAGTGAACCAGGAACTTGCTATGGTGTGTTTAGCAGCTGTGAGGGCATGTAGGACCAGTTTGAATTTAAGGTATGAAATATTTGCGGGTTTTACGTTAAGAAGTGCTGTTTGTGGGATTGGTGGGATATGTACTCCTGAGAGGGTGGAGAGCATTTTGAATACCTTAGACCAGAATGTTTGGGCGATGTGGCAGGACCACCATACGTGGATATATGTGCCGCTGTCAGGGCATCCACGGAAGCATAAGCCTGTATAAGATAATAGTTTCTAAAACAGAGGCAAAGAAAAGCTCAGAATCATTTTGACTTTAAACTAGTTTAAACTAGGGATGCATTGATACTTTTCATATACCAGTGCTGATACTTGGCATTTTCACAAGAACTATCAGGGTTGCAGCTGGGACCTGGCTCTGGTGCTCCACCACTGTCCTTAAATCATAGTTACATAGTTACATAGTATTTGGGGTTGAATAAAGACATACGTCCATCAAGTCCAACCCATATAGGTCCACGCATCATCTCATTCTTAGGGATACTGGTATCCCTGGATATTACGGTCCCTCAAGAAATTGTCCAAACGTTTCTTGAACAAATCTACACTCTTGGCTGAAATCACTGCCGATGGCAGTGAGTTCCAGACCTTAACCGCTCTTACTG
>NW_017308694.1:112352-126234 GCF_000935625.1 Nanorana parkeri
TAGTAATTTGATATCTACATTTAAGAGCGAAATTGGTCTGTAATTAGCCCAGTGAGTGTTATCTGTGGCTGGTTTGGGGATCATGCAAATGGTGGCTGAGAGGGACTCTGTTCTGAGTTTTGACCCTTTTTGGAGGGCATTGAAAGCCGCTGTCAGTAGGGGGGCTAAGGGTTCAGCAAACTTTTTATAATAGGAGGCCGAGAAGCCATCAGGGCCCGGTCTTTTGTTAGGTTTGAGCGTTTTGATCGCTGCTTTTACTTCCGACTCGGTTATGGGGGCATCGAGAGATATGCGGGCAGCTTCAGGCATAGCTGGAATATGTGCCGTGGAGAACAGGTTGGAGGCTGCGTTAGGGTCAAAGGGTGTGGTGGAGTTATACAGTGTGGATAAGTGCGTGGCAAATTCCTGTACTATCTTGTGAGGGTTACTAGACAAGGAGTTGTCAGTGAGGCGGAGGCGAAGGGGTTTTTGGTGTAAATTAATTTTACGAAGTCTTCTGGCTAGGATGGCAGTTTGTTTGTTACTTTGAAGGTAGAATTTATGTTGAGTTCTGCGAAGACTTTTATCTGCAAAGCTAGCTAACAGTAAGTTGAGGTCGTGTCTGATCCTTTCTAATCGAGATTTATGGAAGGGGGATGGGTGCAGTCTAAACGTTCTAGAGGCATCATTAAATTTCGATTCAAGGTCCTGTAAAAGGGTCAATTTCTGTTTTTTTAAGGTAGAGGCTATTCGGATGCATGTTCCCCTTAAAACTGGTTTATGTGCTTCCCAAAGTGTGACGGGTGAAATATCTGGGGTTGTGTTATGAAGAATGTATTCCTGTATAGCAGCTTGTATGGTTAATTCGTTAGACTTGTCAGCAAGGAGAGAGTCATTCATACTCCAGGAACGATCTGTATGGGCCGACCAGAGGGAGGACAACAAAAGGGTCACCCCCTGGTGGTCAGACCACGAGAACGGGACTATACGTGACTCGACCACTGTGGGGAGGGTGGAGTGCGAAACAAAGAAGTGATCGATTCTGGAGAACGAATCATGTGGGTTTGAGTAGAAGGTGTATTCTCTGGAGGAAGGGTGTAGTTCCCTCCAGCAATCTATTAGCGAGTATTGGGAAAGGAGTGTACGGAAGGCTTTGGGGTTTTCAGGTGACGGTGTGTTTGTATTTGACCTGTCTAGACTCGGGTAGATAGTTGAATTAGAGTCTCCACATAAGAGAAGAGTGCCTTGTTGATGGGTACTAACGACTGCCAGGAGGTGTTTGAAGAAGGGGAGTTGTTTGGAGTTGGGTGCATAGTAGGTGACTATGGTGACTTCGCGATCACACAGTGTTCCAATGAGGACAAGGTAGCGCCCTGAAGGGTCAGGGATCTCTTTGGTGCAGTTAAATTGTGTGGAATTCTTGAAACCTATCAGCACACCTCTATGTTTAGTTTGGTCATTGGCCATATATATTTGTGAGTATTGAGGGTGAAAATAGCGGGGGTGGGAGGAGATTGAAAAATGGGTTTCTTGGAGGCAGATTATGTCCATTTTGGAGGAATGGAACTGACGAAAGGCAGTGTGTCTCTTACGTGGAGAATTGAGGCCTTTTACATTTAGTGAAAGGATATTAATATGTGAGGACATAATTACGGTGGAGGGTGTTGTGCTGTAGAAGGTACATACCAGATGACGTGCTGGCTCCCTGCGTCACGATGGAGAGAGAAGGGAGGGTAGAGAGGAGAGGGGGAAAAAAAGCGAAAACAGGTTAGTGAACAACATTGCGAACACAAGGTTCTGACCATCACGCCGTGGTTCCCTTTAAATGTGGGACCACGTGGAGGGGCAGACGTATAGACCCCAGAGGGACAAAAATCCAGAACTAGGGCTGTTGGGGGGAGGGGGGGGGGTGCAGTGACCTCCTCCCCAACATCTCAGGGGAGAGACTACGAATTGGGATATATGTAATGACAACAGCTCTATAAGCAATCATAAGATACTATTTCCGACCAATGGGGGTGTGTACTATGGGGTGTTGATTATGGATACGTACGGTTTCCCGTTGTACATGAAAAGCTCAAGGTGGCGTAGTAGTGTTTAGGGGAGGGCTTCTGGTGGGCAGGACAATAGTCAAGCCCCAGTGGTGGGAAGTGTAATAGAGTGGGACTGTGCACGATATAGAATAGTTTACAATGACACTTATAAGAATTAGGGGCTATATGATGGAGCTCAAGTGAACCACTTTTGTGGTTTGTGGCTTGGCGCCTAAAGTTGGTTGTGGGCACTTAAGATAATAGTTTCTAGATTATGAAGGTAGTTACTCTAAGGTCCCAAGTCTATATAAGAAATAGAATATATGGTAAAAGAAAAAAAAAAAGAAAAAAAGAAGATTCGTTTTGCCAATGGAAATAGTGTCTTGTATCAAAAGAGCTAGGGAAAATAAAATAAAAATAAAAAAACCCCAAAAAAGACACATAACAGCGCCAACTATGCTGAACTTCAAAAATAAATCAGAATGAAGGCAAATACCGGTTACCGTTCAGGTGGGTAGCGTTCGAGGGTAGCGTTCAAGAGCCCTGGTGTCGGGCTGAGGGAAAAAGGAGTTGGAGATGGTTGCCAGACCTAGCTTTCACCCTGCAGAGTCCGATTCAGAGTTCCCCGATGTGTGGCGCCTCCTTCGGGGTTGTGGAGATCTCGGGGGTGGCAGGGCTTTTGGGGTCGCAGGGGGGATCCGGTTCTGGGCGCCTCTGGGGTCCGGAGCTGTGGGACGGTGTGGTTGCGATTCCGCTGCTTTGAGGCCCAATTCCTACATCAGGCCCATGGCTTCCAGTAGTGTAGTGGCTTGAAACTGGCGGCCTTTGTGTGTGAAGATTAGGCGGAAAGGAAAACCCCATCTGTAGGGAATATTAGATTGCTGTAGATGGCGGAGAGCTGGCTTCATTTCTCGCCTCTTTGCAATAGTTGAGGGGGCGAGATCGGCGAATACCTGATAGGTATGGTCCTGGAAGGATAGTGGGCTCTTCTTCCTGGATTCCTGCAGGATGGTTTCTCTAGTGCGGTAGTATTGAAACTTGATGATGATGTCTCTTGGCGGGCCATCTTTAGTGCGGCGTGTGAGAGCGCGATGGATACGTTGGAATTCCAGTCTATCGTGAGGGATAGATGGTGACAGTTCCTGGAAAAGGGCTGTGGTGAAGGCTTGAAGATCGATCACGGATTCTGGGATTCCGTGGATCCGCAAATTAGATCGGCGGGATCTGTTTTCAAGGTCCTCTATTTTAGAAGACAATTGCTGATTTTCATCCTTAATGGTGTCTAACTCACGATCATGAGCGCTCAGGGCAAATGTAGCTTCGTCCATTCTGGATTCCAATTCAGCAGTTCTGTGACCTAATTCACGAATTTCTTTCGTCAATTTGTCAGTTATCTGTCTGGAGGTGCTTTGCAGGGCTTTCTGCAGCATACGGTCAATCTTCTGCAGCAGCTCTCTGTGTCCTGATTGCTCTCTGGTAGGGGAGAGGGAGCTGGCTCTGCTGTGCGTGTCATCTCCCTCTGAGTGTGGAGAGAGGGGGGAGGGGGCTCACTTGTCTGTATGAGAGCGAGTGGAGGTCGGCGCCATCTTGGATTTTGAGCCAGTTAGGGCTTCCTTTATATTTTGACTCCTGAGTTTCGTCTTGGGAGTCTTTGTGGACATGGCCGTGTAACCGGGTTGTTGCGGTACCTGCCGGTAAGTGTAGTGTGGCGATCGGTGCTGTGTTGCCGTGATATGGGTCCCCTGAGATGCCAGCGAGGAGCGGAGCTGCTTTAGGGCACGTCAGCCATCCAGCGTGCCGCGCATGTGCCCCCATCATTGGTGACTTTAACATGGCTACTAACATTAACTCTCCGGCTTCCACTCAATTTCTTAACTTAACCTCTTCTTTTGATCTAACTCAATGGACACAGACTCCTTCTCACTCTGATGGTAACACACTTGATCTTGTTTTCTCTCACTTATGCACTCCTTGCAACTTCTCCAACACCCCTTTCCCGCTCTTAGACCACAACCTGGTCAGTTTCACAATCACCCTGTCCCCAACGCGGACTCCCCCTACACTGTCACCCGGAGAAATCTCCACCACCTTGACCCTTCTCTTCTCCACTCTTCTACTGACTCCCTCTATGACAAAATCTCACCCATGTCCTGCCCTGACCTGGCTACTTCTGTATTTACAGCTCACTCTCATCCTCTCTAGACACTTTGGCCCCCTTCACAACACTGTGTCCTCTCGTGTCACTAATCTACTAACTGACATATCCATCTGGATGTCACAACATTTCTTAAAACTCAATCCTTCAAAAACTGAGCTCTTGATATTTCCTCCTACCCGGTGCACCTTCACCCAACATTTCAGTTGAGATTGATAACACAACTATCCACTCTTCCTCCAATGCCAAGGTCCTAGGTGTCATCCTTGACTCGGACCTCACCTTTCTTCCCCACATCCAATCACTATCCAAATAAGACCCTCCTTACCACCCTGTCTTGAATTGTATTGCAATTATAATGTCTTCCTTACATTGTAAAGCGCTGCGCAAACTGTTGGCGCTATATAAATACTATGTAATAATAATAATTTTGAATACAATGCCATCCTCATTTCGCCAAAAGTCAACTGACAAGCAATCATATCGAACCATCAGTTCTGGATCAAAGTAAACCATCATGAAGCCAAATAAATTGCTTAGCAGAAGGTCCTGAAACTTATAACCGTATAATAAATCCTGCTTAGCCCAGGATTTGCACAGCTAATTAATGAGGCCGATCATAAATTACTAATTGGCTGTCCTAAGCAGAACTTAGCAGAGCCTTGAAAGCCATAGACTTTACAGCCCTATCATAAAGAGTTGTTAAAACCATCCAGGAATAGTTTAAAGCAAATACACATCTTGGTCTGTTTTTTTTAACTACCGCACCCACACTTTATTTAGTTTCCATAACTCAGGTTATGATAGGATTGGAATTATAAACCATTTCTACACTAATGTGTAAAGAAGTCACAATCAGTTTGATAACAAACATGCCTATGTACAGTCAGCAAATTGGTCACATTAAATCATCTAAGTGATATATGCATCCAATTCATCATGTTTGGTCTTAATTAAATTATAATTTAATTTCTCTTGATAATATGTTGGTTGTAAGCCTTCAAAACATTGTCATCTTCAAATACTGATAGAGCTAAAAAACTGACATTGAGGGTGTCAAGGACCAGAACACCTCCAGGTGGCACTGTGGCGCTGGAACCAGATCCTGCACTTCCAGTGCTCACCTGCAGGTGTCTCCAGGCAGCCAGTAGCTGTCAGGGACCTGAGCACCTCCAGGTGGCACTGTGACGCTGGAACCAGGTCCTGCAGTTCCAGTGCTCACCTGCGGGTATCCCAGAAATCAGCAGTTAGTCACCACCTGGTGCTGATCTGGGAAGGTATTTAGTCTCTCCCTTCAGTGAGTCTTGTGCCTCAGTATTGTTGCCATATCCTGTTCCTGCCTTGAACCCAGACTCTGACCTGATTCCTGAACCTTACCCTTACCCTTACCCCTACCCCTACCCCTACCCCTGAGGTCTCCTGATCGGTGGCTCCCCTCTTGTTGTCCTGTTCCCCAGGGTTTGCCCTGTTGTCTCCAGTGTGTACTTTATTTGTATTAGTTAGGCTTTTTATATGTTACTTGCGGGTGTTGGTGAGGGTGCTTATGGTTGTGGTGTTCTTGGAGTAGCTAATAAACTATAGTTCATAAGCATTGTTTGGTGTGGTTGGTTCTCCTGTAGAGATACCTGCACACAGTGTGGGGACACCCGGGCAAGTACTTTTTACTTCTAATCACATTTATTTTATTGTTTATTGTCTATTTTGTAACATCTTTTCTGTAAATATTGTCTTGCACTTTTTTTCTTTTTAATGAAATAGAATCATTAAGTTGAAATTCTAAATGCTCTGAATAAGAAATTTAAAGAATTGTTTACCACTAAAAAAAATATTATATCTTAAACTTGCTTGTGGATAGCCAAGCAAGGCTATGGCTTGAGGTTGGGACTGGATTTTCAAAGAGAACTTCCCTTGCAAGAATTATAAAATGTTATTAGACTTCAGAACACAAATGTCTTATCAGTTTTGGGTGGTCTTACGATTACACCTAAAGTGTATCTATATGCAAAACGTTTTTTAGATTTGGATTGAGTGGAAAAAGGTTAGGGAAGTGGTGGTCAATTTAGTAAATATAGCCACATATATAGCACAATAGCCTATTTTTTTAAACATGTACATTTAAAATAATTTTTTTCCTTTGCAAAGTTACAACGTGATGCACCCACGAAACTTGATGAGTTCAAGAAACTTTTGGACGATTTCTTAAGGGACCGTAATATACAGGGGTACAGGTACTCCTAGAATGAGATCCTAATAGGTTGGACTTGATGGACTAATGTCTTTATTCAACCTCAAATACTATGTAACTATGTAACTATGTAACCCAGGAAAAAAATCATCTGTTTGCATATGCTAATGTAATATTAAGGTAACATCAAATCAATTTGTGTGGGAAGAACGTAATATGACATTCACAATAGTGTGTGAAGTTAGTATAAATATTTTCTGAGATTTGTAATTGTTAGAAGCAAATGTTATCCAGAGGAATCAGATGCATGTCTTGGTATCAGGTCACAGGGGTCCAGAAACCAATACAAATAAAATACATCCAGCATAGGTCTGCTACAGTGGAAACTCATTATTTATCTCATTACAAATACTATAACTTTTAGCTTGGTTAGCCCTATGGCAAAATTTAAAATGTGATTTTCAGGCTTTAAGGCCCTATTGCATGAGTCTAATTAATTCCTCTCATAGATGAGAAGCTAACGGAATTGACCAGAGAATACCCGAAATTAGATCCAGTTGTCGAGGGCATTACCAGAGCCCATAATCTCTGGAATGCTCAGCTGCATGTGTGACTTTATCTTGAGCTGGGTGTAAAATTGGCCAGCCACTGCACTGCAAGGAGGAGGACTTAAGGCAATGCTTGTGCCACCATGTGACCTTGCCCTGGGGGAAGGCAGGAGGGCATGCAGCTGGAGCTGCAGCTGAAACAGGATGGAGTGCAGGGGGTGGAGGCAGTCTGTGTATTATTATTATTATTATTATACAGGATTTATATAGCGCCAACAGTTTGTGCAGCCCTTTACAATCTAAGGAAGACATTACAATCACAATACAATTCAAGATAAGAAAGGAGGGCCCTGCCCGTGAAGGCTTACAATCTAAAAGGGAGGGGGGAAATGATACACGAGGAGGTAGCTGTGTGGGGATGAATTGTTTGAATTGTGTAACTCAAGGTGCAGAGGCTGTAAAGGTTTGTTTGCCCTCTGGACCTGTGTCCCTAATGGAGTCATACAAGAACATAGGTCCAGAGGACACACAAGACAAAACTGATCTGTTCCGGCCTGGGTGGAGATGGGGGTGGCAGCTGGACTGGCAAGTCTGCTCTTCTCTGTTTCTTCCAAACCTTGCTGTGGAAATCAGCTTAAGTTTAAAAATGCTCTGGTGTGTGCATGAGTGTGTGGCAACACGTTTCCTGATGTTGCAAAACCTTGCTGTGAAATGTCAGTATCTACTTTAAAATTGTTTCCCGCTGGTTTGTGCATGGGTGGGGAATCCTTGAACCCATCATGCCCACCAGAGCAGCCCATGCCCATACAACGCAGTCACGTAGCACAGCTATTTTTCCAAGTGGACACTGCAATTTCATAGCTTTTACCATTATTTGGATGCACCCCCGTAATAGTGAAGGTTTTTGGCTGCAACTGTTGCTTTGGGTGCTCAACATCATATTGTATTACTTATACATTTAAGATTAACCAGAGCAGTTTTATGCATTTAATGGTATTATGTGAGTTATCTTGGTTGCTCTATTTACCATGACTCTATTTTTGACACCTTTACCATAATTGGGGTGCCCCCCCAAAAGTAGACCCCTAATGTCACCTAGAGACCTAGAGTGATTTTAGACCCCTAATGTCACCTAGAGTTTTAACCACTTCTTCGGGCCACCGTCTATAGACGTACTGCGGCCCGGAAGTGGTTAAAGTGAAATTAAAGTCAAATACTTACCTTAACTGATGTCTCTTAATCCGATCTTCTTCTTTCCTGATGTTTTCAGCTCTCCCTCCAGCGGTGCGGCGGCTCTACGATCCAGCACTGACTCATCTGTCCTTGCTGGCACTTCCGGTCCCACAGTGTCTGCATGCGGGTGCACGCATCCATAGACTTGAAAACCATTATATACACCACACGGGTAGGATGGGCAGTGTGCTGTGGACATTTTTTTGTTGCAGCACACTGGATGCCACCGCAATGGGCTGCAACAAAATATTTTCCACAGCACACTGCCCATCCCACCTGTGTGGTATAAATAATGGTTTTCTATGTGTTCTAGTGGTGACCTGTGTTTAAAACAAAAAGAAAACAATAAACAATGACAGCTCCAGCATTGAGTGATACATTGCTGGAGCGGCCAAAACACAATAGCCCACAGTGACAGCTCCAGCATTGAGTGATACATTGCTGGAGCGGCCAAAACACAATAGCCCACCCGCTACAACGTAGTGTTTTAGCAGACGGGCTAGTGTGAACAGAGAGTTTGAAGAAATATCTCAAAAATAAAGGAACAATCCCCTTTTAGAGTGTTGTGAGGGTCACTATAACCATTCTCTAATACAATACATAAAAATGGCTATAGCTACCCTCATGTTGATTAGGAGCTCATGGCATTTAATACAGTTCTTCATATTTTAGGCTACTAAATACTTATTTTCTACTTTGTGCTAGAAATAAAAGCGCAATAAAGCTGACCATACACATGAGATGATCGTTGTACTGTCTGGCTGGGATTTTTTTCTTGTTCATGATAGCTAGAGCTGAAGGTGTCTGCATATTAGTCAGTCAGGATTGCTGTGGTATAGCTGTAAGTCCTGGAGTGATGTGGAATGAGAATGCAATTAGCAGTCAAAAGTGCAAAACTATAAAATGTAATAAGGATAATAGACGTTCATACTACCTCGCATTTTGCCATTCAGCCTAATAACTCAGTTAGATCCATCAAAAACGCCTAGAAACATTTCTTTTAAAGAAAGGGAATATTATCCAGCAATAATATGAGGTAAGCTGGTGATAAAAGTTCCGCCATTCACATGGAGATGCTGACCCAAACAGCTACAGGACTCGGGTCATACTCGGGTGCCGCAAGACTTGTCAGTGTTAGTGGTCATATTTCTTCATAATAATGATTTGTTGGAGCCAAAAAAGATATCATATTGGCAGGAAAAGGGAAGTAGATGGCCAATGGCTGTAAGCATTAAATGCAAAAAGAATCAAATCCTGACGATTATAGTTAATATGGTTTAAAACAACCCTGATGACCAAGTTAAACCTCTACCAAACCTGAAACTTTCTTTTCTTCCATTAAGTAAATCTGTCATGAGAAAAAATGCATAGTCTGACATTGCTGACCACCTTCTAAAAACATTATTACCCTGAATGTCATGATGTCCATCTGGCTTCAATATTTCCTAAGCCTCTAATCTGAAGGGTGCAGATAAAGAAAGACTGACGTCCTCATGTGCATACTAAAATAAACCTTTCGCTGCCAAGGCGGGTTTTTTTTGGGGGGGGGGTGTTTTGCAGACATGTTATAACCCACTATTTAGGCCTGAACATTTCTTAAAACCACCGAGAGTTGTATATGCCCTGAAAGCAGAGACCCTGTAGTATAAGGTGGTGACAGATGCAAATTTTTAGGTCACATGATATAACACAACTCTTTATAAAACCCCAAATCTCTGTAAAAAATACACTTAAGTTAATTAGAGTGCACAGAGAGTAAATAGATACCCAAAATGCCAGGATAAAAAATTGTGTGTGCCCGTGAAATGGCGACAAGATACGGTACCCTGATCTCAGGGGGCCCACATCACTGTAATAATGAAAGAACGCAAGGACCCCTCAAATTGCTCCAGTTATAGACCAATTTCTCTTATCAATTTCAACCTAAAAATAATAGCCATTTGCCTCAAAGTCCAACTCCCTACCTTGATTCACCTTGACCAGGTCGGTTTTGTTCCACATAGGGAAGCCAGGGACAACACTATAAAATCTTTAACACTTATGTCATGGGCCAGGACATGAAACATCCCATTATATTTGCTATTGATCGACACAGAAAAAGGCGTATTGATCGACACAGAAAAAGGCGTATCCCCTCGATGTTTGTTATCTAAAATTATGGCCCTACATGATAGTTTTTCTGCTTGAGTTAGGGTTAATGGCATACTATCTGACCCAATTTATATTCCTAACGGTACGCGACAAGGTTGCCCGCTATCTCCATACCTCTATATACTTGCTCTGGAGCACTTACCAATATCTATAGGAAAAGTTTTGCCTTCACCTCCCTCTCTATCCCTCTCCTCTTTTGAAACCCACTGTATTCGCCTATTCTCTCCAATTTCAATGAGGATTGCTGTTATATACCTGGACCGGTATCTCGCTTTCTGGATGACTTCTCTGCCTGGCTACCCTACTCTCTCTCCTCAGAAATACCCACTATCATTCTCAGTGACTTTAACATTGCTAATAACATTAACACTCTGGCTTCCACTCAATTCCTCAATTCCTTAACCTAACTTCTTTTGATCTAACACAATGGTCAGACACTCCTGCTCACTCTGATGGTAACATACTAGATCTAGTTTTCTCTCACCTATGCACTGGCTATTTCTGTCTACAACAGCTCACTTTCATCCTCTCTAGACACTTTGGCTCCCCTCACTACACGCAGACTTAGACCACGTCCACTACAACTGTGGCAAACAAAAGAAACCAGACCTCTAAAAAGACATTGCCACGCTCTTGAACGACTGTGGTGAAAAACTTGGCTTCTGGAAGACTTCACCCTATACAAAGCTGCCCTCCTAAAATATAATTCCTTATAAAATAAATAAAATATAATTCCTTCCTCCGTGCTGCCTAACAGACTTATTTTGTCACTCTCATCCAAACCTCGTCAACTCTTTTCTACTTTTAACTCTCTACTATGTCCTCCATCGCCACCACCCACTAACTCACTCACTGCCCAGGACATTACGATTCATTTAAAAAACAAAATAGATCACCACTATCCAGTCACCTTCCCCTATTCATGTACCAGACCCACCATCACACTTGTTACTTTCCTCTTTGTGACCCTATCACCACAGAGGAGGTTACAAAGCTTCTCTCTGACACCCACCTCACCACTTGCCCCCTGGACCCTGTTCCCTCACCACTACTTCGGTCACCCTCTTGCTCTATCCTACACTCTCTTACTCACATTTTCAATCTCTCACTCTACTGGCATCTTTTCCTCCCATCTAAAGCATGCCCTGGTCACCCCAATACCCAAAAAACCCTCAATGGACCCTACCGACCTCAAATTCTCAGACCAATCTCCATACTCCCATTCACCTTCAAACTCATAGAACGCCTTATCTACAGCTGTCTGAGCCACCACCTCTCTGATAACAACCTTCTCGATCCCTTACAGTCTGGCTTTCGCCCCCCTACACTCCACTGAAACCGTCCTCCTAAAACTCACTAATGACTTACTAACAGCTAAAAACAATGGCCACTATTCCTTTCTGCTGCTTTTGACACTGTTGACCACCTACTCCTCCTTAAATAAACTCCACTTGCTTGGCCTACAAGACTCTGCTCTCTCATGGTTCTCCTCCTACCTATCTAAGTGCTCCTGTACTGTCACCTACAAATCTAACTCCTCCCCTGCTCTTCCTCTTTCTGTAGGGGTCCCCCAAGGCACTGTCCTTGGACCCCTTCTCTTCTCTATCTACACCTCCTCCCTTGGTCAGTTAGTTACCTCACATGGCTTCCAATACCATCTCTATGCTGATGACACTCAAATCTATCTTTCTACTCACACCCTCAGTGTCCTTGCGTGTCACTAATCTACTAACTGACATATCAGTCTGGATGTCGCAACACTTCTTAAAACTCAACCTTTCAAAAACTGAGCTCATAATATTTCCTCCTGCCCTTGCACCTTCCCCCAACTTTTCCCTTGAGATTGTTAACACAACTATCCAGCCCTCCCCCCATGCCAAGGTCCTAGGTGTCATCCTTGACTCGGACCTCACCTTTCTTCCCCACATCCAATCACTATCCAAATCCTGCCGCCTTCGCAACATCTCCAAAATATGCCCCTTCCTCACCAATTAAACTGCAAAATTACTCATCCATTCACTTATTATATCTCATCTTGACTATTGCAACTCCCTCCTCATTGGCCTACCTCTACACAGGCTTTCCCCCCTTCAATCTATAATGAATGCAGCTGCTAGACCCATTCACCTAACCAACCGCTAAGTGTCTGCAACCCCCCTCTGTCGATCCCTACTAGCTTCCAATAGCCCAAATATAAAATTCAAAATATTAACAACCACTTACAAAGCCATCCACAACTCTAACCCTGGCTATATCTCAACCTTGTCTCAAAGCATCACCCTAACCACCCCCTCCGCTCTTCAAAAGACCTCCTGCTTTCCAGCACCCTCATCAACTCCTCCCATGCTCGCCTCCAGGACTTCAATAGAGTCTCTCCCATCCTATGGAACTCTCTACCCCAACCTGTCTGTCTATCTCCCACTCTGACTGCCTTTAGGCAATCCCTTAAGACTCATCTCTTCAGGGAAGCCTATCCCACCTCAACCTAACCACTAAACCAGGGGTGGCAAACTCAGGCCCTCCAGCTGTGGTGAAACTACAAATCCCATGATGCATCTGCCTCTGCGAGTCGTGCCCGTGGCTGTGAGAATCTTGCAAAGCCTCAAGGGACTTGTAGTTCCACAACAGCTGGAGTTTGCCACCCCTGCACTAAACTATCACTTTCTCAAAGAATTCATCCCCACAGAGCTACCTCCTCATGTATCACTTGCCCCTCCCTTTTAGATTGTAAGCCCTCACGAGCAGGGCCCTCCTTACCATCTTGTCTTGAATTGTATTGTGATTGTAATGTCTTCCTTATACTGTAAAGCGCTGCGCAAACTGTTGGCGCTATATAAATCCTGTATAATAATAATATTCCTATCATTCGCGGCTTAACCACTTCCGAGCCGCAATACGCCTATAGACTGCGGCCTGCAGAAGTGGTTAAAACAAGAACACGGCTGTTGCAGCAGCCGTGTTCTTGGTACCACTTTTAACAGCAGACTATTGCTGTTCTTGTACATGCAATCCAGCATCTGTACAGACCCTCCCCCCCCGGCCGCCGTTGTCTTCCCCAGGCACTGCTGTCCCAGTGCAGTGCCTGGGAGCGGCTTGGCGCGTCTGCCCGCAATGATCGGAGAGAAATTCAGCGGCTTCCATCCACTGATCTCTCCTCCGATCACTGGACCCGGAAGTGATGTGTATTACATCACTTCCAGTGTCACTCGTTACAATGTCCGGCTCTTAGAGCCAGGAGGTGAAGCAGATCTCTCCTTCCTCAGTTTCTTTGGGGACCCTAGGTGACATTAGGGGTCTGAAAGATAAAGAGGACCTGTCACACCATATCTGCTATCACATAGGGGGATTCTTAGTCCCCTATGTGATAGCAAAAGGGTTAGTGTAAACAAAAAAGTGTTTCAATTTTTTTGTGAAAATACTGTTTATTAATTTTCCAATAAGACACATGAATTTACAAACATTACCCACCGAAGTAGGGGCACATACTTAATACAGCAATTATTATACATAACGTTCCCACAAAAACCAAAACCCCCCTTCACCCCCCCTCTCCCCTCCCCCCCCGAAGCCCGGGCCAGATCAAGGCTCAAGGGTGCCC
>NW_017308694.1:126789-153957 GCF_000935625.1 Nanorana parkeri
ATCAAGTCTCAAGGTTGCCACCTATCCTAACTAAACAGCTCAGTATCCTAGTGCTAGAGTGTGCTGTCATCTCCTACCGCCCCCACAAGGAAGAGATACGGCACTGCACAGAGATGAAAAGAGACTAGCACTACAAGAAGATGACCGCACACCAACATAGACTGGTCCAAAACCCATGGGGGTTAGCATTGGCTCAAGAAAATTTTAAAGACTAGAGGTCAGTTTCCACACACCAAGGAGTAACCTAAAGCAGTACTGTTCAGTGTTCCACCATCATCAGGCTAAGGCCATCCAATGGCCCCAAACGCTATCAAACTTCTTCGGGCATCCCCTACTGACGTAAGCTGCTTTATACAAATGTATAGAGGCGTCTACTCAGTGGCGGACCTAAGGAACAAAGGGCCCTGGTGCAAGATTTTTCTTGCCCCCCCCCCAAAAAAAACCCCACAAACACAGCGCTCTCCTCCCGCAGCATTCGGCCGGCAGTCACTTTCTCTCCTCCCCGCTGGGACACAGAAAGAAAGCACGGAAATGTCGCTGTATCAGCAGAAAAATTGCACTTTTGGCATTTAGCCAAAAGTGCAATTTCCCACCGATATTTCGATGCAGCCCTAATATTTACAGCAATGCAGAATGGCACAGGCTATAGAGGACTACGCATCCCAGCAATACTTTATATAACAATAGCATTTCTGTATAAAGTACTGCTGAGATTTGTAGTCCTCTATAGAGGGTGCCATTGTGCATTGCTGCAACAGTATTTTATACAACATTAGGCTACAAATAATAATTATTTTAATGAATTATTTACCCTTACCTCTTCAACCCCTCTATATACATTGCCATCCTCTCTATATACATTGACACCCCCTCTCTATATACATTGACACCCGTCTCTATATACTATATATACTAAGTTTGACCAGTGGAGTCTTGTTATTCCACACAAAGGAGGAGAACAGCTGATGCATCTTTTTAAAGAAAGCATTGGGTATATGTACAGGGGAGTTACGCAAAAAGTAGAGCAGGACTGGGAGCACCTTCATTTTGATAAGGTTAGTGCGTCCAATTAGAGTCAATGGTAGATGCATCCACACCTCCAACCTGCGCTTAGTGGTGAGGAGTAAAGGATGGACATTCAGTGCATAATAATCCTCTACCTTGGCAGTATTAGTGACCCCAGGTAAGTAAGCCTGTCAACCCACTGGAGAGGGAGGTCTGGATCCGCCTGTGAGCGTGTCAGGGGGTTTAATGGTAAAATTTGCGACTTTGACCAGTTCACCCGCAATCCTGAAAACACAGCAAAGTTTTCAAGCACCTCCAACATCCCTCGCAGGGAGGGTCCTGCATCAGAGAGGAACAGACTGAGGTTGTCTGCATACAAATCCAGACGTACCTCAATTCCCCCCACCCGGATACCCTGAATGTGGGGAGAGGAGCGGAGGGCCACCGCCAGGGGCTCCATCACAAGAGCAAATAGGCCCGGTGATAAGGGGCAGCCCTGACGTGTGCCCTGCTCCACCTCAAAAGGTGCGGAAAGTGCATGACCAATCTTTAGAGCCGCCCTGGGTCTATTGTACAGTATATCAATCCATTTCTGGAATTGTGGGCCGAAGTTCATATGGCTCATCACCCGAGACATGAACCCCCAATCCACCGAATCGAATGCCTTGGCAATGTCCAGGGACACCAACGCTCCAGTGCCCCCCACATCCCGTGATAGGTGCAAGTGGGTAAGGTGCAAGTGGGTAAAAACAGGACGCAGATTGGTGTCCGTGGATTTGCCCGGCATGAATCCCATCTGATCAATGTTTACCAGGGAGCCAATCACCTTAGACAAGCAGGTAGCCAGAACCTTGGTAAGGATTTTCAGATCCATATTAAGAAGGGCAATGGGTCTGTAGGAGGAACATAGAAGGGGGTCCTTGCCGGGCTTGGGAAGGAGAACAACATGAGCATCGCGGAAAGAATCAGGAAGCTCATCAGATATTAAAGCAGACGCGTACAGATCCCAAAGCCTGGGTGCCAGCCTCTCAGCATGTAATTTATACCATTCCCCGGGCATACCATCCGGGCCCGAGGACTTTTAAGTGTTTAAAAATTAAAGTAACAAATAAGAAAAATAAAAAAATGCACATTTTTTTAAAGTCCCCCGCCCCCCATGTGCACGCACATAAACACGCGCCGGTGTGCCTACGTGCGAAAACAACAGTTGTGCTACACATGTTACATATCGCCGTGAATGTCGGAGTGAGAGCAATAATTCTAGGGCCATCAATCACTATTAGCACTAAACTGATGAGCGGTAAAAGCATTTAAAATGTTCCCTATGGAAAATTTGGGGTTTTTACTTTTTTGCGGCTTCAGGGGCGAATGCAATTTTAAGGCTTGGCATGTTTGGTGTCTATATAAAATTGGGTATTATATTATGTTTCTGTGCACTAAATTTTAATTTAGTTTATTTTTTCCTAAAAATACTGGGTTTGATAAACATTTGCACAAAAACCCATGCGACATAAAAAACTGCAACTAGCATTTTGTTATTCTACAGAGCCTCTACTTTCAGAACATATATCATTGTTTGGGGGTTTGAAGCTGTTTTCTAGCCAAAAATGTATATTTTATCATGTGTGCGCAAATAGTAAGAAAATGCCCCGGACAGCAAGTGGTTAATGTTGGATCAACAGGAATATAAGCTAGGTCTGTTTGCGGATGACCTCTTCCAATATATTTCCAATCCATGTAATACATTCCCTGCTCTGATGCAGGAATTTCATACCTTTTGGCTCTCCAAGAAATTTCAAAGTAAACCCTCCAAAAACAGAGGCACTAGACATCACATTGGAGCTCTCAGAGGTCATACATTTACAGGCTTCTTATCCTTTTGTATGGCAATCCCAAGCTTTGAAATACATAGGTATTCTCCTTTCTACCCAACTAAAACACTTATATGACTTAAAATACAAACCTTTATTGTTCCTTTTATCTCAAAAACTTAAGACCTTGTCAGTGAAATCTCATTCGTGGTTCGGCTGTATGGTTTTATATAAAATGGACATCCTACCAAAATTACTATATCTATTTCAAACCGTACCCATAATTTTACCGAAATCCTTTTTCCACTCCCTTAAAATTGGTTTGCTTAAGTATGTTTGGAGAGGTAGAAAGACATGCCTTCTATATGAGGAGTTGACCCTTCCAAAGCAGTCTGGAGGAGTCAGCCTTCCCCACATTGAATATTATTATATGGCCTCCCACCTAACAAGATTATTATATACTATACATAATACTCTTCATAAAGAATGGGTCAAATTAGAGCGATCTTTACTCCCAGTAGTTTCTCTCTGTTGGATTACCCCTCATTCTCTCCCTCGTAGACTTTTCCTTTCATTTGGTGTTTCCTCCCTCCTCAAAATTTGGTACAAGCTGGTATGCTATTGAAACATATCGTCTTTTGTTGGCCCAATGACCCCTATGTTAAACAGTCTGAATTTCCCCCAATGTTATTCTAGGCCCTCTCTATTCCAATGGTCATCCACGAAACCCTCCTACATACCTTTCAGCTCTCAGCTCTGATGGTTTGAAATCATTAACCTAGTTATGTACAGACTCAGATTGCCTCCCTGGTAGTTGGCTCTTATACTTTCAACTTAGAGATTTTTATCTATCACTTCAAAAACACTCAGATCCACATAGAGCCCCTAGAACCTTTCAATAACTATGTCTTCTCCCTTCAAGTCCATCCTGAGTAATTTCTACACTGTACAAACTGCTCCTTTCCCTTAGGAACTCTGGTTTCCCACCTATCATGTCAGCATGAGAAAAGGAACTTGGTTGTACCATTTCCGATAGAGACAATCTGAAAGTTTGTTCACTGACTCATAAACTTTATATGGCCAGTTCGGCTCAGGAACGTAACTTCTGTAGTGTCTTACTCGGTCAGCGATATCCCAGCACAGGATAACACTACCTGTGGCTCCTAAGGGGCGATCTACAGTAAAAGAACTAACGGGTCTCCCTGTATTTCCTCTGTAAGACACCTCTATAATGGATCCAAAGCACTCCAGCACGCTTTGAGTACTAGGGTCGGTTGCTGTGGGTTACAGCAAATCCAAAATCTTCTTATCTAGGGGTAAATTCACTCGCTTTTGCCAATCAGCACTTATCGCCCTTTTATGGTGATCTAATGAAGTAATGTTCAGACTGCAGATATGATGCTTAGAACTTTTATTGTAGAACTTCAGGGAGAGAGGTGTAGGGTTAGGACCATCCAGGCAGATGTAGACTCCATTGCATTGCAGAGTGTGGTTACTGTCTCCATGCACAACAGGTAGAACACCTGACACACCATTACTTGAGGTAGAAGTCACCAGTCTATGTCATCAGTAATAACCACTGGGCCTGCTGCTATCAAGCTCCAGTGTAACTAGTCGGCTAGTCCCCACGCTTCAGGCCTAGACATCTCAGACAATCCATGGCAGCCTCCCCACAGGCAGGGCCCGGGGGAGGAAGAGAGCTCTCACATGGTCCACTCCAAGTATTTATCTCCTCCACCAGCATGCACCACTGGCCATAGTCTAACAGTGATTGGCTGGAGAAGGATATCCACTCATAGCAATCCCTTATTGGTTGCTCTGTTCTGTGACCAGGGTACACCCTACAGTACACCCTACAGTACACCTAGCATCAGACAGATGCAAACAATGACAGATTGTTTAGGGGAAACCAAATGAACCCGAACTACAAATCAGCATCAGACTGCATACACTCTGATAATACTAAATTTAATAGCAGGAAAAGAGTAGTTCCTCTACACTTCAAACTACTCTCCAGATGGTATTGCTGCCCATCTACTCTTCATAAATTTTTTCCTGAGACACTGAATACTCGTTGGCGATGCCATTCTGAAATCTGAACCATGCTACATGTCTGGTGGGACTGTGTCAAACTAAAACCCTTTTGAGATACTGTTTTCAATACTTACCAGAAAGTGATGGCCTCTGATCCCCCACATACCCCTCAAGTGGCGCTACATGTAATGATTACTGGATTCCTTTCAGCCATTTAGAAAGACTTATTATGTTTTTTTCTTACTGCTGCTAGAACTATTATTCCCAGACATTGGAAATTCAACTTCGTTCCTTCTAAGAAGGAGTGGATTAACAAACTCAACAGATTAATGCATATGGAAGAACTAGTAGCTCAACTTTATAATAGAAATTGACAGTTCTCTGCAACTTGGACCCCCTGGATTCTTTATCAAGACTAGGGATTGAGATTTAAAATGCTTGTCTCTCCATTCCCTCTTTACCGATCACTTCATAACCATTTACTCTGCCCCCCCCCCCACCTCCTTTCTCTGGCATCCTCCTATATCCCTTCCTCTATCTCTTTTAGTTTTCTTCTATTTTTCCATTTCTTTCTTTTTCCTTTGTTTTTTTCTTCATTTTCTCTCTTCCTCATCTTATGGTTTACTTCTCCCTCTCAACCCGCGGTGACTCACTCTCCTAATCTTCCCACCTCCTTGAGTTTAACATTTTCATATACAGTAGCTGGTCTAATACTCTCTCTTTTTTTTTTCTGCGCCAGCCCAAATATTGATAATTCGATTATGTAATACTATGCATATCGACCTCACCGAAATTTTGTAAGGAAAACTGACCATAGGCAATACTTTAAAATCCCGTATAGGTTATCATTTTAAAGTTATCCATGAATATTGGCTCTAGGATTATTGTTCTCACACTGGCGCATGCAACAATACCTAACATGTAGTTCAAATGTAGTTTTTGTATGTAAGCGCACCCAATGCTTGTTTACATCAGTATGCATGTATTTGTGGGGACGGGGGACTTTAAAAACATTTTTGGGTATTATAACATTTATTTTATTTAACTTTAGTTTTTCAAACTTTTTTTTTTTACTTCATTGCCATCACATCGTGGGGCTCACAAGTGCCTTATGTGATCGCACATTGGAGGTGACAGGTTCTCTTTAAGGTGACAGTAGGGGTCTATTAGACCCCCTTAGTTTCACCTTTGCACTTCAAAGAAGCTAATCAAGCAGAGATCTTGCTTGAATAGTTTCTTCCCCAGCTTCCCTATTTGGGGACTGACAGCTGAGGAGCCGGAAGTGATGCAATCAGCATCACTTCCAGCTTCATTCAGCAGGGAGGACATCATCAAAGGGACGTTTGCTGGTCTCACCAAGACCTGTGATCTAAGTCCCGAGCCTGCAGGGGGCAGCAGAGACTTGGAAGCAAGAGGGGTTGTCAGCTGGGAGGGGCAGCTTAGCTACCAGAATCGCTTCCAATGTGAAGCCGACAGTTGGCTTTTCACAGGTAAACAGAGTCCGTAATCTGTTTACAGGGACCCACAGCCAGCACTGTAAGGGATACGGTGCTAGCAGTGATAGGGTA
The DNA here is from genome assembly GCF_000935625.1 of Nanorana parkeri. NCBI lineage: Eukaryota > Metazoa > Chordata > Amphibia > Anura > Dicroglossidae > Nanorana > Nanorana parkeri. The sequence continues at coordinate 133,208 of NW_017308694.1, forward strand.
AAGCAAACCCGAGGTTTGTCCATTCAGTAAAAAGAAGCATGTTTGCTTTAATCTTCACATCTCCAGCAGCATATACTTACCTTTTGTTTGCCCCCTTGCTGCTACGTTCAGTGCAAGAAACAGAAATAAATGCCAGAAACTTCAGGCTATGGAGGGTCATGTGACTCACTCCATGTGGCAGTGGAGCAAAATGCATTACAAGTGCATTAAAATGAACCTGTTGCTTTGCCTACATGGGCAATCCTTAAAAACTGACATCTAAACATCTGAGATGTGTGCGTGTGTATATATATATAGAAGATAGATAGAATGTGACATGCAAACTCAAAGTGAGAATACAAAATGTTCATATGTAATACTTTTTAATCCTTAGTGTTTAGGTGGTAAAATTAATTATTTACATGTTGAAAAAATAAATTTGTTAGCAATAAATATATTCCTGTATGGAAACTGACTTCAGGATTCCCAATATTGGGCTAAATCCCCATCTGGCCCGGATATTATCATCAAAGTTCTATTGTGAAGTAACCTCCATGCACCATCTAGTGGCATGCATCATGTAGGATTTGATTTTCTCACCCCACTGTTTACCATCTTTACCCATAATTGTACCAATGAGACTTTTGGTGAATTCTCATTTTCTGCTTACTCAACACTTCACCATCTTGTTGATCATTTAGTAATGTAACAAATGACATTGTGTATAATACCTGTTCCTACTTTTTGTATCGTATACTAACCCAAACCTCTAATGGTTATCATTTCTTAATTTTCTTTGCACACATTTTCAATACAAATGATAGAAACAGAAAACTGTGGTTTCTGTGGATCCATGGGGTTTCCTATTGAATGTTTTAGTTGGAGTTGGGAATGCTGAGGCTTGAAATAAAACAGGACAGAAGCCAACAGGGTATACACTGTAACAAGGACACTCCACTGTAGTCCAGGTAAATCAAGTAGAATACAGTTTATTAAAGGACAAACACAAAATAGCCTGCAGCAGCAGCATAAGACAGTCCTTTATATGGCTCAGTAGCTTTCCTCATGAGCCCTCACTCTGCTCTCCCAGCAGTGTGTCCCAGCGGTCCTAGGGTCACCGACCTTCCTGACCTCTCCCAACCTTGCCTGGCTGTTCCACGTGTCCCACACGCACCTGAGTCTGCTGTGGCTTTGTGCTTCCTGCACCCACACAACTCCAACACTTCTTGTGAACTCTGGTCCAGACTCCTAATAAGGCTGCACTCAGCCACCTGATCCAGCTATACTGGTCATTGGCAACACCTAGCCCCAGGACTGGAGATTTCATCCCACCCAGAGCTCTACGAAATCTCCAGAGCTCCAGATCCCAGCTACATTTAGGAAAACTTGGAAGAACCTGAAAAGCCAGGTTTTTCCTTATAACCTGCTTTACTTTCTGGGCCCTCTGAGCCCCTTTGGCTGAGAGTCCTGGGTGCCAAGGTCGCCATCCTCCACGGTGGCATTGGCTTACACTGCCACATATCCCCCCCCCCCCTTTGTTCGCATCCGGAGGAGCGGACACACCGACAAAAACTGCCTGACCATCTAACACCTCAAAATCTTTTCCCTTTTGTCTCTGGTATTGTCAAACAGTCCGTCATCCATAAAGGGGGACCCTGACCTCACTACACTATTGGAGGTACCAAGTTGACCCAGTACTGTCTTTTTACGTGTGCGTTTCCACCCATAACCCTGTACGGTCATCGGGCTCTCATCCTTCCTTCTTTCTACCCAGTCTCTATCGGTCTCTGCCAAGACCATCAAAGTCACCCAGGTACCAGTCTCTCTACTGTCACCACTATGGGGATTGTCACTACCCAACTCCTGGCAGTCCGTTGCTGCGCTAATCCCATCAATCACTTTGGGGTCCCTAGCAGTCTTTCCATTGACCCATTCAAGACCCAAGTCCTTATCAGTAGGGAATCTTCTAAACACCACTCCCTCGTTACATTCAGTTTCAGTGTTGTTTCTCCCAGCAACCAACCCATTATTACCTTTCACCTCCACACATTTGTCATCACGAGCAACAATTGCCAGCAAACTACAGGTCTCATCATTGTTATTTACCCAAACGTTGTCAGCAATATCAACCCTTTTACCTTGGCTGTTGCCCATGGCAACCAGAACATTGCACTTTTGCAAGGAACTACCTTTTTCACTATTTTTATCTTTCACATAGGTCGCAGGTAACATTTCTGCTGGTAGCCCTTCCAACTTGTCTGTAAGGTGTTCAGCAGCCCCTCGGTCTAGGCCAGCAGATATGTTCACCCCATCCTGACAGACAATCAGTTTTGTGTAATCCACTGCACTTTTGTACACTGTGTTCCACAGTCCACATGATTTTTTATTTTTTTTTAGCACTGTCTCTTTAAGGACTTGCTTTTCTCCTGCAGGCCTTGACTCACCTGCTTTACACAGCAAGCAATCTCAGAAACAGTTCACCAGAACTTCTTGTCCAGAGACTCCAGTCTCTACACACTCTGCCCTTTTAATGTCCGTTTACTGCATTCAACTTCTTCCTCTTTCCTGGGTCCTGTACCTTCAAGGCCTCTGTGGGAGCATGGCCGGTACAACAGTGTATCCCACTTCTGACACCACTTGTAACAAGGACACTCCACTGTAGTCCAGGTAAATCAAGTAGAATACAGTTTATTAAAGGACAAACACAAAATAGCCTGCAGCAGCAGCATAAGACAGTCCTTTATATGGCTCAGTAGCTTTCCTCATGAGCCCTCACTCTGCTCTCCCAGCAGTGTGTCCCAGCGGTCCTAGGGTCACCGACCTTCCTGACCTCTCCCAACCTTGCCTGGCTGTTCCACGTGTCCCACACGCACCTGAGTCTGCTGTGGCTTTGTGCTTCCTGCACCCACACAACTCCAACACTCCTTGTGAACTCTGGTCCAGACTCCTAATAAGGCTGCACTCAGCCACCTGATCCAGCTATACTGGTCATTGGCAACACCTGGCCCCAGGACTGGAGATTTCATCCCACCCAGAGCTCTATGAAATCTCCAGAGCTCCAGATCCCAGCTACATTTAGGAAAACTTGGAAGAACCTGAAAAGCCAGGTTCTTCCTTATAACCTGCTTTACTTTCTGGGCCCTCTGAGCCCCTTTGGCTGAGAGTCCTGGGTGCCAAGGTCACCATCCTCCACAGTGGCATTGGCTTACACTGCCACAACACTTTGACTTCAAGATGCTGGGAGCTGGACACGCTTAGACTTGTCACTATACACTAGTGGAGAGATGCTGGGGATGGGCATGCTTAGACATGTAACTTTACAGGGCAAGGGAAGATGCTATAAATGTATATGCTTAGACTTGTAACTTTACAGGGAGAGGAGAAATGCTGGGGATGGGCATGCTTAGACTTGTCCCTATACAAGAGAGGAAAGATGCTGGGAATGGGCATATTTAGACTTGTAACTTTACAGTGAGTGGAGAGAGATGCCGGGGATGGGCACGCTTAGACTTGTAACTTTACAAAGACACCAAAGACAGCAGTGTAAGGGTATGTATAGACTTGTGATGTTAGAGAGCCATGAGAGAGGCCAGTGCAGCGTGCATTTACTGTCATAGGGTAGTTACAGATTACTTAGCTTGAATCAATTTTATCAAATTTTGAGCAATGCCTGACCATGGAGATGTAAGCTAACAGAAGCATCAGTAAATTCAAACAAGATCTTATTTACAGCAAGGATCTCCTTGTACCCTGTAGTAGCAGCACCTGGCACCAGTGTACAAAATGAACAAATCAGACTAAATACGACAGGCATATTTTCATTGAACACAAATTACAGTTGCAATATACCTCTCTCTGCTTAGCCAGGGGATGCAGATTCTTAAGCTTATTTGAGCCCAAAAACAAAAATGTTATTTCTTGCAGCTTACCAATTAAATGTTGTAGCTGCCTTTTTGTTTTCTTTTTCAAGGCATTTTTTCCTTTTATTTTTACCTGGTGATCTGGCCAGTGACACACTTTCTGTCCTAGGGTAACTCCACTCTATTGAGGAGCAGGGCAGCCTTCAGAAATTTCGGGGCCCCTTACACGGCTTTAGGCCGGGCCCACCTCCACAACGCCCGGTCGCCCCCTCGCACCGTCGCCACGCTGAGCCATTCACACTGTTATTATTATACATATATATACCGCAATGCTGTACAGAGAACACTGAGCCAGTCACATCAGTCTCTATACAGAGGAGCTTACACTCTAATGTCCCCCCACAATCACACACAATGATTATACATGTATATAGCTCTGACATATACCACAGCGCTGTATAGAGAACACTGAGCCAATCACGTCACTCAAGCTTGGAGCGGTGGAAGCAAAAAAAACAAAAACTGTGGTGTGCAATATAGTGAAATGTAAAATTATACAGCAATGAATGCAGAATGCCACCAGCTATAGAGGACTATAAATCCCAGCAATAATACATTATACAGCACCAGTGGCGGACCTAATAACCAAAGGGCCCTGGTGCAACATTTTATCGTGGGGAGAGAGCTCAGAGCTGGGAGAGGCGGGGAGGAGATGCGGCATGTGGCGTGAAGTGTGCAGTGCGTGTGGAGCCGCAAACAGAGGCAACTAATCGAAAGCCGACTAATTGATGATGGAAAACGTTGACAACATTTTCCATCATCGATTTTAATCGACTTAGTTGATTAGTTGTTGCAGCCCGGTCCCATCAGTCTCTGTACATAGGAGCTTACCCTCTAATGTCATCATCCCCAGTCACATCAGTCTCTGTACAGAGGAGCTTACCTTCTAATGTCCTCCCCAACACAGTCACATCAGTCTCTGTACAGAGGAGCTTACACTCTAATGTCCCCCCTCAGTCACATCAGTCTCTGTACAGAGGAGCTTACCTTCTAATGTCCCCCCCAACACAGTCACATCAGTCTCTGTACAGAGGAGCTTACACTCTAATGTCATTCCCCCAGTTACATCAGTCTCTGTACAGAGGAGCTTACCCTCTAATGTCATCGCCCCCCCTCTCCACAGTCACATCCTGCTTACCTGTTTTGCAGGAAGGGGGGCTGCATTCCTGGAGTCCAGTGGGGCACTTGGATTATCCTGATGGTCGAGTGAAGGGTCAGTGTGATCTGCATCTCAGGCTGATGCAGACCCAATCGTTCCCTGCCTGTCAGTGGCGGCATCACGAGGGAGCGATCAGTACGATCTGCATCCGCAAGAGATGCAGATCATACTGATTCTCCACTGGACCACCAGGGAAATATTTTCATTTAACATATTGTCGTTTCGGCAATATATTAAATGAGATGTGGGCACTTGCCAGGTTTAAAGATGGCCGCCGCTACTTGCGACGGCCGTCTTTAAAAGCGTAATGTGCAGTCAGTCACTGCAGTGGAGTCAGTGGAGACAGGGGGACACCAGAGAGAGCACCCCAGGTGAGGATCTCGAGTGTGCCGGCCCCGGCTTCCTCCGGTGCTGCGGGGGCCCGGCAGCCTCCACCTCCTGCCAGTCACCTGTATGGCCATCAGCCGATACTCATGTAAGGTTCCTGGACCCCTCAGACTGCCCTGGCCCCTTACTTGAGTATCGGCCGTACCCCCCTGACGGCGGCCCTGTTGAGGAGCAACAGAGCCACCCTTGGACAGTAGCATTGTCACCCTGTGGAGAGGGTAGTGTTAGATGAACTATCAGCTTTAGAAGGACTTGACTAAAAAAATGAAAGCCGAACTCCAGCTAATACTTCATAGGCAGTTACAACAGTTTTGTTTTTTTTTCATGTTGGTTTTACATAAATGAATAAAAGCTAACAATTGGAGACACCCCTGTCAGTGTTAACTGCCTCCTTTGCTGGACAGCTTGGTCTGTTAAAGGAAGTTAAACAATAACACACTTAGTACCTGGATCACCAGGTCAAAATAAAGAAAAGAAAGTTAAGTTTTTGCTCTATGTTTTAGAAACACTTTGACAATCTGTTTGTGAGCTAGCATTTGCTTGCTGTTAACTTCTAGGAAAGGAACACTGTTAGTGCAGTTTAGAAAATCCATGAGTCCATCATTGCATAGACAATACTCTGGAAGGTATACAAAATATTGTGGCGAATGCCCTGTGTTCCAGGATGCAGTGTGCAGGAAGGGTGGGCTTTAGACATGTGCGATTCATTCCGAATTGAAATTCTGACGAAATTTCTGAAATTCGGAGATTCGGATGTATCCGAATTAGAGATAATGCAAACGAATCTGAAATTCCGATTAGTTTTTTTTTGCCAAACTTTCGTTTTTTGGACAAAATTTTAGTTGCAGCAAAGTGACATTTGAGAACAAAAAAAACATTTTTTTCCTCTTAAATGTCACTTTGCTGCAACGAACTAAACAAAATGAAATTTCATACGGATAACTGCTAACAAATTCCGTCTGAATCCGCATTCCGAAACTAATTGACTTTTGGATCCGAATTCCGAAAAACAAAATAAAGCAAAATCTGTATCGAAACAAAACATTATTTTTGCTGGTGCACATGTCTAGTGGGCTTGTTTTAGTTAACCTTTTCTGAACCAGATGCAACTCGCTCTGTGGAAGTTGTGCGCAGTTTAGCAGTGGTCTTTTACAATCCCACCAGCCATGTTACTATAGGTCACTGAATGAAGCATAAAATTATTTCTACTACTCTTGAGAAGACGTACTAACTTCTGAATGGGTTGCTCAATGATTGAAGGTTTTGTTAGACAATCTTGCGTTGATTTCCGCACCCCTACTTGCACTTTGACCTGACAAACTAAGCTGTCACTCTCTTTCATGGGTTAACCACACATCCTAACTACCACTTCTGTTGTGGCAGTGTGGAAAGGTTCATTCTTTGAACCTTTCTTCCAGTGACTCCAGAACTGTTCAGTCAGGTATTAGACTTTCTTTAGACTTTGGAGATCATTTTTCCACTTCTTCCACCATAGGTCCTCAGTTGACCTGCTAGTTGGCTAGAGACCTGGGAACTGATGTTAGAGTGGCTTTGTGATCTTTGCAATAACGCTGAGATTACTGTTTCTTAATTATTGTGTTAAAAAAGACCCATACTCATACTTAGTTAACGCCATTCTCATCCTTTCGTTATCTAGTTCACAGATTTCTGCAGTCATTAGACATGTGCAATTCATTTAGTTCCGAATTGAAATTCAGAAAAATGTCTGCATATTCAAACGTTCGGATGCATCCAAATTTCAGAATGAAAAAATATCCAAATTTTTTAATGAAAATTTTGGATGCATCTGAAATTCTTTCTGAATTTCATTCTGAATGAATTTATGTTGTTAAACATAAAAAAAAACACCATGGATTCCCCTCCCCAGTTCATACCAGACCCTTCAGGTCTGGTAGCAATTTTAGGGGGGACCCCAGCCCTCAGAGGGATGAGTGTGTGGCTCCCCCTCCTGCACCATACCAGTCCTCATGCCCTCGACATGGGGACAGTGCTTTGCCAGGGGGGAACCCCTAGCAAAACACTTTCTCCATTTTGATGAGGACAAGGGCCTTTTCTCCACAACCCTGGTCTGGTAGTTGTGGTGGTCTGTGGGCAGCGGGGCTTATCTGAATTGAGATGGATCTGACTTGGCCTGTCTTTATGGTCTTTTCTGTTTCTACTGTTGGAACATCTTGCACAGCCTCACAGAGAAACACAAGCACACAGTCAGATATGCATGCTGCACATGGCTTAACAAACAGGAAGGAAGCCGCAGCTTTATTCTCTACCTTTTTCAATACAACAGAGTATATACCATAGATATAACAGAACTTATAAACACTGCCATCTACTGAACAAAAATGTATACTGCAGTAGTTGTTGCAATAGATACAATAATGTGTATTCCAACACCCCCACTCAACAACTACTTCTTATGTTAATCTCATTCTGGATCTTAATTCTATAAACCTGTTTCTTGTAAGTGGTTTGGTAAAAACATTGGCAATCATGTTATCAGTCTTACAATATGTAAGCTCAATCACCTTTTGTTCAACTAAGTCATGAATGTAATGCTGTCTGACATCAATATGCTCGGTTCTTGCATTGATCTTCTCACTGGTAGCAAGTTTAATGCACCCTTGATTGTCCTCATATAAGACTGCAGGTTGGGATATTGGTTCTCCAAGATCTTCAATCAATTGACGTAACCACACAACGTCTTGACTGGCATAGTCAGCAGCAATGTTCTCTGCCTCTGTAGAAGGCAAAGCTACTGAGATTTGTATCTTGCTGGTCCAAGATATGGAACTATTTCCTAATTTGAACAGATAACCACTTGTGGATTTGCGAGTATTTGGGTCACCTGCCATCAGTCATCAGCATCCACATATCCAATGAGGTTCAATTCACCATTTGCAGACTGATTCAGATTCAAGTCTTTTGTTTGGATATCTCATTTAGATATCTCATGACTCTTTTGATTGCTGTCCAGTCACTTTGACGTGGGTCACTCACTTGTCTACAAAGAATGGATATGGCTATTGCAATGTCTGGTTGTGTAGTGGTTGCAATATACAGCAATGCCCCCACTGCTTGTCTGTACTGTTCATTAGTAGGGAGAAGATCCCTTCCCCATTCATCTTTAGATATGCTATGTACATGGGAGTGCTCGCTCCCTTGGCTTCAGTCATACCAAACTGCTGAAGCATTGCCTCAATTTTAGATTTCTGATTCAATAGGAAGCTCTCATCCTCATCACACTGTACATTAATCCCTAGGTGAACGCCACTTCTCCAAGGTCTTTAGTCTCAAAATGTTGGTTAACCTCTTGCCGTCCGCCCGTAGTAAAAAAACGGACGGACGGCACTGCAGCATCTGCGGGTTGCCGTCTCCAGACGGCAATTTTTTTCTGCTCGCGCGCGCCCACAGTTAACTTTGCAATTTCTTTCTTCCTTTTGTGAGCAACAATTACGTCATCCACATAGAGTAATATGTACATGCTCTCAGAATCTACACATCTTGAATAAATACATGGATCAGCTTTGCTTCATATGAATCCTTCATTTAGCAAGACTTTGTTTAGTTTTAGATTCCATGCTCGAGTCGATTGCTTGAGAATATTTTTTCGATTGCTTGAGGGTTTTCTTCAACTTGCACACAAAATCTTCTCCATTTTTTATATATCCTTCCGGCTGTGTCATATATATTTCTTCTTTGATATCACCATTGAGAAAGGCAGTTGTCATGGTGCTTGACAACCATTTTCCTAGAACTCGCCACTGTCAATAGTGTTTTGAAAGTACTTTGTTTTCCAACTGGAGCAAAACTAGCATCATAATCCTCACCATATTTTTGTGAATACCCTTTTGCCACTAACCGTGCTTTGTACTTACAGATCTTACCTTCAGAGTTGCATTTGGCCTTAAAAACCCATTTGCATCCGATTGCACGTGTATCATGAGGTAGCTCTGAAAGTGTCCATGTTTATTAACTGCCTCCGGGCCGGCCGTAGTAAAAAAACGGCCGGCCGGGAGCTCTCTAGATCTGAGCGGGCGTCTTTAGACGTCCGCTCAGACACGCCCCCTTTTTTTTCCCCAAAATTTTTTTCTGTAATTTTTCCTAATTATAGTAAAAAATAAAAACCCCAGTGGTTTTTAAATACCACCAAAAGAAAACTCTCTCTGTGTGATATCTAAATTGCCTTGGCTTCCTGAAATAAGCTAACTTGCTATTCTCTGCTTCCAATGATGATAACGATACAATGGTTAAAAGAAGCAATGGTCTTATTTATTTATACACAAATCTAATCAAACATAATAAAAGATACAAACAGATACAATAAGACAATCAAGAGAATACTTTACACAGCAAGTCCGTCCTCTGGTTCCTATATCCTGGCTGGGCTCAAAGAGAGAGCAATATCGCCGCGCACGGACTTTTATACCCATTCATACACATACATCGACACCCCCTTTACCCAGAATTCCGCATGTCCCTTAAATGTCTTTCGGCCAATCGGCATGGTCCTTCACATTTGTCCACATGCACTGTAGTCCTCCAGCAGGGGGCACCATCGTACTGCAGATCAGTCCTTGGCCTAGGTCAACACCTTGTCCTTTGATCTTTAGACAATGGCCAGTCACATTCATATGCAAAATCCGGATATCTTGACATGTCTTCCCAATGTGCCTACACCCTTATCAACACCCCAGGGTGCAAAGCTTGATGTCTTGCCCCGATGAAGAAATGTCACCTTTCTCATCTCCCCTGCCATGCCCCAGGCATGAACAACACACAGTTGGTCTCTTTGATGAGCAATGCAATCAAGATTTGAAGATATCTGTTTGGCAGCTTTCGTACCTGAAAATGTTGTACACTCCAACACTCTGTCACCAAAAAATGGTATAAAATTCATATCAGTACAGCGTTGCATGACGGAATAAACATCAGTCAAAGTACTGCAGCGCTGAACACTGAAAAATGGCCTGGCCAGGAAGGGGGTCTAAACACCTGGTCTTGAAGTGGTTAAGAGATGTAATCTTTTCATCAGCAGCTCTGATACACTTTTGTTTCTCATGGTTTGAAAGTCTTTGCATCTCATCCCATGAATCTTGCTCTGGCTTTAATGCTTCACAAGCAACATAAGATAGACGCTTTGCTGGGATGCCTTTGTTGCTTCTTATGGACTTCCTGACTGAAGACTCTTGTGGCATGGCTTCTACTTTTTCAGAATTTGTATTGCCAGTGTTAATTTCTATTTCTGTGTCACTCTGTCCCTTGTCTTTGTGTGACATTGATGTGGATTTTCCCTCAGTTTCAGGTGTTTGTGTCAGTACATGAAATTTTGAACACACTGAAGCTTCATCAACAATAACACTTCTGCTAACAGTTACCTTGTTTGTGTCTTGGTGGAGGATTCTGTATCCCTTTTGAGATTCACTGTATCCCACAAGTACACCTTCGTTTGCACAAGCATCCCATTTTGTAAATGTTTCCTTTGGGATGTGCACATAAGCTTTGCTTGCAAAATTGTTTATATGCTTTAAGTCTGGTGCTCTTCCATTCCATAGTTCATATGGTGTTTTCTCGGTTGATTTACCTGGTAGCCGGTTCTGGATATAGCATGCAGTCATATTTGCCTCTCCCCAGTATGTGGTAGGCAGGTCTGCATCAATCAGCATGCTCCTCCCACTCTCACATAGAGTACAGGTTCATTCTCTCTGCAAGCCCGTTTTGCTCTGGGTTGTATGGCACAGTAGTTTAAAACATTATCCCATACTTTTCGAGAATTGTCTGTGTGTTTCCACTTGTATATTCACTTCCATTGTCTGTCCGCAAGGTATTAGGAATTTTACCAAATTTGTTACTTACTTGAGCCAAAAACTGTTCAAGTTTCTCTGGTACTGCACTTTTGTTGTGTAGCAGATACAATGTAGTATATCTGTAATCATCAATAAAAGTGAGAAAATACCTTTTCTTTCCTGGAGTTAATTTTTCCATTGGACCGCATAGATCTGAATGAATTAAATCCAGAAGTTTTTGAGCTCTGCATAGTCTATGACTTGCATAGTCATTCTGAACTATTTTCTTTATTATGTCAGGATTTCTATGACCAAGTCCTCTGTGCCAAGTGTGGATGCAGTTTAAATGTTTCTTTGGCAGTATTAACCATTTCACTGCAGTTCAGCTGATACCGTTCATCTGTGATTTTAGCCTTTGCCACCAAGGTATCATCTTTTGTGATGGCACAATTGCCACCCTGAAAAGTCACTACGTTGCCTTGTTTTATGAGCTTTTTTACTGACAAAAGATTGGTTTCAAGAACAGCCACATACAAAGCATTTTTCACAGGTATTTTTCTGGTGACACTCTGGGATATAGGACAATAAAGAAAACTGTCTCCTATTTCTGCTGATTCCATTATTTGTCCATTATCGGTTTTAATTTTCTCTGTTTTACTCTGGTCAAGATTAATAAAAGTTCACACATTTGGTAAATGATAGAAAGGTAGATAAAGAATCACAAAAGAAGTGACACTAGGGGCAGTTAATAAGAAAGGGACCCCATTGATAAATCTAAACACCTAATTTCCCCCCTTCATTACTTGGGTGAGGAATGAATTGGAGTAACTGTGAGTAGTGAGTATGTGAGTTGATACGGATAATTTGAGGCGGAAAGGAAAGGGAACAACTGTAACTACGAGAACATAAAGTAACACGGAGGTTTTTAACTAAATAGGTAGAGATATATTGTGGAGTTACATTTAAGATAATGATTTGTAGTTTGTCATACCTTGAGTTTGTATATGTGTTGTATATTTATGTATATGGAAATAAAATTATATTAACCCCAAAAAAAAAGATTAATGAAGAAATTTCTGTCTTTTGTCATGTGACTCGTAGCTCCTGAATCAACACACCATGCTTGCAAAGATGTGGTAAAGCATTTGGATTGCATGCTATTGTTTGTGGTCTATAAGGATCCCAAGATCCTTCTCCATCTCCAATTTCCTCCATCTCCTTCCAAAGTTTAGACTGCATGCATGTTCTTTGCTCCCAAGAACATGGCTTTTTCATTTATCTAGATTAAAACTAATCTGCCATGTTGCTGCCCAATCCTCAATATTGTTGTAACAATATTCTGCGCTTTTGGAAAAACTGCAAAAAATATTTTTAAAGTATTTGTTGTAAATTTATAATGGCCCTAAAGCTGCTATGAGAAAGAGGAAAACGGTGATTTAAAAATGTTAACACAGCGCTAAAGGTGCGTGAATCAACTAAGTACCACTATTAAATAAAAATCAAAAATAAAATTCGTATTACAGCTCAATCACATAAAGTGAGTCATAAAGGTGAAACATATAAATCTACACATTCACAGTGAAGAAATAATTCAATAGTGCAGTGAAAATAAATAATTCAATATTGCAGAAAGATTAACCACTGAGGAGTCTTCAAAGAAGACCTAATCCGTGTTTAAATAACATTTAAGGCATATAGCTACTTATGTGATACAATGTAACCAAATATTAGAGAGTGAAAAAAACAAACAGCAATCCACTTTAACAATCCAGATAGTGAATAATGACATAAAACTACTCAGTTTAAAAGACAATGTAAAGTGTTTCAGTGAAAGAAGAAATAAAAAATAAATGAAAAAACTTCTTAAAAAGTCTCAATCCGTGATGTGAAAAATGTCAGTATGAAGAACAAATGATGTTTAAATAGTAGGAAGGTGCTGAACATAGGAAAAAAATCAGCAAATCCTCTTTGCCCAATCTGCAGCCCCCCAAGTGAATAAAGCCCCTCTCAGAGGTATAGGTCTGGTTCACCAGTTCTCCCACCGATAAGAGCAGGATTCCCCCGGTGGTAGAGCGGATGTCGGCAGGTGTCACTCGCTAGCAGCACCGCAATGGATCCAGCTATCCGTCCTCCTCTTACCCACGAACAACCAATGCTTGTAGTCATTTTCGGCCGGCCTGACACAAAATAAAAGGCTGGTAGAATCAGCTTGTGTTAGAAAGATCTGGCCCTTGACGCGTTTCGTCACCTGACGTCTTCTGAAGGTAAACAGATCCTCCCTCATTCCCCAGCCCAGTCAAGATATACCCTTACCAATTAAGATTGGTAAGGGTAATATAGATTTTGATCTTAACTGTTTTTTAAACAACTATTAAAATAATAACAATAGATCAAATAATAATAATTCTTCAGGACACAGAAGCGATCTAGCGACAGGTAAGTCGCCAGGATCGCTTCTGTTGTAAAGCCGACAGTCGGCTCTACAAGTTTAAACAGAGTCCCGGCGGCAAAAGTCGTCGGGAGTCTGTTTAAACAGCCCCGATGCTGGCGACGTACACTGTACGTCGTCAGTCACGAAGGGGTTAAATGTTATTTAAACACGGATTAGGTCTTCTTTGAAGACTCCCTCAGTGGTTAATCTTTCTGCAATATTGAATTATTTATTTTCACTGCACTATTGAATTATTTCTTCACTGTGAATGTGTAGGTTTTCACTTGAACAATTTAATATATGTTTCACCTTTATGACTCACTTTATGTGATTGAGCTGTAATACGAATTTGATTTTTGATTTTTTTTTAATAGTGGTACTTAGTTGATTCACGCACCTTTAGCGCTATGTTAACATTTTTAAATCAATCCTCAATTTTACCATGGTCTTGCTGCAGGGATTCTATGTCTTGTGAACTTATTTCCTTGCATAACTTCATATCATCAGCCAACATTGAGAGTGAGCTATGTAATCCCACCTCTGTTTATGAATAGGATAAATAGAATTGGCCCCAGGACTGAACCCTGGGGCACTCCACTTCAATCCAAATATGAGAATGAGCCAGTTATCACTATCCTCAAGATGTGGTCCAGCAACTAGTTTTCCACCCATGTACAGTGGTGCAGCCATCTTCCCTGCTCTGACAGATGGTCGTGGCTTCCTCTAGTCGAGTCCTCTGTCATCTCTGAGCCTGGCGAAGGGGACCCTGTGTGACCCCGAAAGCGCTTGCCAAAGAGAGACAGCATCTGTCAATAAATGAGCATCTAATTGCTGTTATTATCGCTGTTCGAGTGCTGGTGATGTCTTCCTTTTTGTTCCTCTAGTCAAGATCACGGTCTGATCACAGTTCGATTCGGTTCGCGACCAATTCGATTCGCAACCAGAATCTGTTTGTGGGTTTCTGTATCAAACGCCTTTGCAAAGTCTAGAAAGACTAAATCAACTGGTATTCCCCTGCCCACCTTACAACTTATTTCTTTATAAAATCTTCTTGATGAAGCAGACAAAATTTGCACAGTGAGTGCCCCCTGTCGGTACCCTTCCACCCAGCATCCCTTGATTAGCTGATCGAAGGAACATGTTGGAAAGTTGTTGGTTGAGTGGAGCTTGCAGCCAATAAGCTACAAGGTCCGCTTAGGTATTCTGATGGCAGCCATTGTCAGAATGCAATGAAATACAGAATACAGTGAAAACGCGCTCGTAAGCATTGATGAAGGAATCTTTTTATATAGTTCATTTGTAAAGCCCGCAGGTTGAACTAAATAAATATAGCCGTGTATACCCAGCTTGAGTGAATGTTTTGAAGCTGAGCGTCAGTCATTTATCATGTACAAGCCAAAATTCTGTTTCTTATTTAATTTCTTTTGCAAATGATTGGTTACTTTTTGGATTTTCACTTAGTCATCTCATTCACTAAACTAAGTAAAAATTACCTTTGCAAAGCGAACACACTCTACTCCTTTTGTGAATCAACACCACTGAAACATTACACATGTTTTATTGTAGTGGGATCTTTATCCACAGGCAACATTTGATCATGTTTCTAATCCTAAAATCCTCACATATTCTATGAATCTCAGTCACACACAGCTTAAACTTGCAACTGTGCCAGACAATCATCTTCTCTTATCTAGCAAATGAACCAAAAGCTACTTGTCTAATATTGTCCTCTGACACATTTTCAATATCTTCAATCTAACTACACCTGGCCAATGACTTGCAGAAATGACAGATCTACCAGAATGTGGCAGGTCAATCAAAGCAATCATTTCTCTGATATGCTTTGAGGGTGAATAATTCCACTTTTCAAAATTACATTTTCATACTTTATGCTCATGATAACTTTTTTCATTAACGTCTATCACATTCATTAAGTTCAACAAAGAACTGAGATCAACATGCTATTTTAGCAATATAATTACACCCTCACGCCAGCTGAGTAAAAACATTAAAATGGACACAAAATATATTTTTTTTTTATTCTCACAAAATTTCCATTCTCATTCATCATTTTTATTTTAAACCACCAAATATTATCTAGGAATAATAGGTGGTATTTGCAGGTATGATGATAAACTGTTATCCCTTTTCCCCTGCTTTCCCAATAACCTCAGGAAACGTGAATATGCAAATACACACAGACACAATGGTTAGATCTGGATTTTTTTTCTGTCACAATTTCCTAGACACACATTAGTTCCTACCCTTGGGCTCTATACTTAATCCTTCCTCCTAGACTTCCACTATAAAGTCTATTTCACATTTCTAAATAACAACTAGAATTCCTAAAATTTTCCTGCAGCATTTCTGGGAACAGGGGATCCTGAGCCTCTGCTTCACTGGGAGTTTGACAATAAGGCCCCATTCACATGGGGTGTGTTGCCCTGCACAGCATAAAGGGCTGTTTTTTCATGCACCCGGAGCTGTGGGCAAAAGTGTGTGGGCAACTCATCTATGTCTATGTAGACACAGGAGCTATGTGCCCTCAAATGCTGCTTCCAGCAGCTCCTAGTTTTGACAGTTGCACATAGACAGTGTACAGCCTTGGATGCAGGCATGATGGATCCAGGTCTGTACACCATCTATGTGCAGCTGTCAAAACTCGGAGCTGCAGAAAGTAGCATGTGATGGCTCACAGCTCCTTCGTCTACATAGAGTTACATAAGGTGCCAACATACTTCTGCCTGCAGTTCTGGGTGCATGACAAAAGTCCCTTCTCACTGTACGCCCCTTAAGGGATGATGTATTAATTATTGGCCTAACCATACGCTGGCTGAATGTTTTTCACACAGAGCTCCGACCACTAGATGAAGATGAGGATCATAGAACATTCCGATGCTCCTCGGCTCCATCTAGTGTCGAGAAAGCTGTGCTAAATAGCATTCGGCCAGCTTACAGGTGGGCGGATGATTTATATCATCCTCCTAGTGTCCTGATGTTCTTAGCACTATAGTGCATCCACCTAAACGGGTCTTGCAAATACAAGAGAGACCCGCCATAGGACATTCCAAGATAGATCAGACTTATTAATCCTTAAAGTGGAAAGTTACAAGGACAGCATACCGAGATACAGCGCTCGATCAGGGGGTTTGTATAGAAATTAGTACTGAGTGTACTTGTTCAGTTGAGCGGCTTAAGAAGCATACAGACCGGGGTGTCCGACCGATGGGTGAATCTAACAGATAAGGGAGGGGAGAAGCAAACCAAGTGAAAAACAGGTAGATTTTTGGGGGAAGGAAGGCTGGAAAAATAGGGGCCAGTTGTAATTCCCGACCTTCAGTGGTTGATCCAATTTCTCCAAATTGTCCCAGAGAAAATGTGTGATACCGAGATGAGTAAAATTGTGTTGAACAAATCAAAACAAATGTAGAAACTTACCCTTAGGTAAGGAGTGTTGCGAAATCATCGGCGAGGAGTAGAGGCGGATGGTTCCGGTGTTCCAAGGATTCTTGACTGCGACCCGTTGTTTGGATGGATGTCTGTCATCTGTTGTCCAGTTGATTGAAGGTAGCAAGGAGGCAGAGGCGGTGGCGGTGTCTTCTTCACTTGCCTTAGGTAGGGAGTGTTTACAAAATCATCGGCGAGGTGTAGAGGTGGATGGTTTCGGTGTTCCAGGGGTTCTCGACTGCGATCCGTTGTTTGGAGGGATGTCCGTTGTCTGTTGTCCTGTTGATTGAGGGTAGCGAGGAGGCAGAGGCGGTGTTTTCTTCACTTGCTGATCAAAGAAGGGGGTGCTGGGACCGATAGTCTCTGGAGTATGGAGGGCGCCGGTGATGTCACACTGCGTGTGTGAAAAAGGAGGGGGACGGAGGCAGCTTAGCCGGCAGTGCAGGGTGGATGCTGGTGTTGATATGGCCGGCGGCAGCGGTACTGGTCCCTGACCCCTGGGCCGCGGACCGGTACCGGTCCGTGGATCAAATGGTACCGGGCCGCGGAATTCGTATCGCATGTAGTTCCGGGCGCCGGGCAAGTGCTTTTTACACTTTTTTTTCTCTTAAATGAGCACCGAGAGCGGCGCCGAGAGCAGGGGGCGGGGAGCGCAGAGAACGGGGGACGGGAACGGAGCGTGGAGCGCTCAGAGAGGGGACAGAGCGTGGAGCGCGGGGGGTGGGGACAGAGTGGGGGGTGTGGAGTAGTGACAGGCTCTGTCACCTCCCTCAGCCTCTGTCCTCAGCGGCTGCTGCTCGTTCCTGTCACACAGGAGTTCTAGCAACAGTGCCTGCTAGAACTCCTGTGTTGGAGGTGACAGGTTGAATAAAGTGTACCTGTCACCTCCAAATGTTATCACACAGGGGATTTGTTAACCCCTGTGTAATAGCAATACAGTTAAGTTTAAAAATAAATAGTTACAAAAAAATATTAAAAACGTAACAAAATAAAAATGTAAAAAATAAAAATAATAAAACAAAACAAATAAAATGTTTCCAAAGTAAATAAAAATTGAATAAATGAAAACCAGCCCCGCTGCCCCCATCTGCACGCGAATAAACGCGCAGTGTTTTCAACTGCGATTGTGTGCAACCACACGGGCAGGGCTGTATTGCAGCAGGAAAACACTCAATCTGCCTGGCACGACTGTGGTGCCATTAGAAAATAATGGCACTGACAGCACAAATTAAAATTATTAAATCAGGGGGCGTGTCCTGCGCATGGCGGAGTAAGTCGCACTGACCCAGAGCTCCGTGGTACCATTATCTATTACACTGCTTTTCTGAACTTATACCACGCTGAAACCAGCCGAAATAATGACCTCAAAGCGCCGGAAGGAGGGGGCTACCCACTCTCAAAGGAATACTCCATCCCTACAAAGGTACTTCTCCTCCACGAGGAGTGGATCGCGGGACCGCCGCACATCCAACATGGCGCCGGAGGCCTCCTGCACCCCTTCACTACGGTCCCGTACGCGCTCAACCTCACCTGTCCCCAGTGGCTCCACGGCGGGGCACCGATCTCCCCGGCTTTACGACTCGGACACCGCTGATGTCGATAGGGAGCCCCTACACCATACTCCAGCAGACGTACCGGAGGAGTTCAGGGCCCTGCTCCAGTTCCTGCCCACGAAGAAGGACTTTGCGGCCCTGGTCACCAGAGTGGAGGCGGCCCTCCAACAAGACCTTGGCAAGGTGAGGCAGGAGGTACGCACGATAGCAGCAGAGGTGACAGCGGTTTTTCGCCTCATGCACATTGATCAACTCCCGGGTTCAGGCATTGGAACAGGCCCAATCGGTTCCCACTGCCCCCCTCGCGGCTCTCCAACTGCAAATGGAGGATCTGGAGGACCGCAACCGGCGGCAGAATATTCGCATTCGGGGGCTCCCGGAGGCAACCCCACCCTTTCATCTCCGCAGTACGGTGCAGGCGATCCTCAGCTCCTTGTTACCGGAGACGCCGCCTGTGGAGGTCATACTAGACAGGGTCCATCGCACCCTAGGCCTTCCATCTACTGACGCGGCCCATCCACGTGACGTCCTGTGCCACCTGCATTACTACACGATGAAGGAGGACATAATGCGGCTGGCATGGCAGAAGAGGCCAGTGATGTTCGACGGTGCAAACTTGCAGATCCTGCCAGACCTGTCCCGAAATACATTGAGACGCCGAGCTCTGATGCGACCCCTACTTGATGTGATTCTCCAGACGGGGGCGACTTATCGTTGGGGATACCCCATTCGCCTTCATGTCCGTAGGGATGGTTCTACCCACACAGTACGTTCCCTGGCGGATCTGCCAGGTCTATGTGCCTTCCTCAACATACCTGCCATTCAATTTCCGGATTGGATGGCCTACATAACGGATGAGGACACCGGAGCCCCGAAACCTCGACGTCCTAGACGACCCCGCCATTCCCTCTATGACGCCCCGCCTGACCGGAATCTTCGGGAGGATGCCCGGGATGCAGCGGAACCGTGAAGGACTGTGAGTGCTCTCTGTTATTGCCAGTTCCTAGTTTGACCCCTTCCTGCCTACCTGATCACTCTCTCTAACCTACTGCTCCTGGTCTTTGCTCCCCTCCTTTCCCCTTCTCACCCACTCACTAACTTACCATGTCATCTGTCAAGGTAATGTCCCTCAACGCCAGAGGGTTGAACGTCCCCGAAAAAAGACGGATGGTTCTGATGGATTTGCATCGCCAACGTGTGCAGGTGAGCCTTTTACAGGAGACCCACTTTACCGAGGGGGGAGCCCCTAAGTTTCATGACCGCAACTATCCCGTGGCGTATCATGGTTACCCCCCTTACAAAAAGTTGCGGGGAGTAAGTATCCTGATAGCACGCTCAGTCTCCTGGCAGCTAGTCGATGTGACGGCTGGGGAAGATGGACGCCTTTTGATGGTTAAGGGATCCATGAATGGTCAGAGGATGACTTTTGTAAATATATATGCCCCCCAACCAAGGCCAAGTCTCCTTTTTGGAACGAGGGTGGATGAATTCAGGGATGGTATCTTGCTCATTGGGGGTGACTTCAACCTTCACCTGGATCCCGGGTTTGACTCCTCCAACCAGACGGCCCACCTATCCTTTTCGGCTCTATGCCGACTTAAGAAAGACTTACATGCCCATCAGCTTACTGATGTCTGACGCATACAGCATCCCACAACAAAGGACTACTCCTTCTACTCAGCGGTTCATGATACCTACACACGTATCGACTACTTCCTGATACACCATAGCTCTCTCCCCTCCGTGTCCCGCACCGAGATAGGCAATATCACATACTCTGATCATGCACCTGTGCTCCTTACCTTGGAGTTGGGTTCGCAGACGCCCCGGTCATGGCACTGGCGTCTGAATGAATCGCTCCTCCAGGAGCCTGATCTCCTTGCGGAAGTGGAAAGAGACCTGAAGACATACTTCGACATAAACACTACCGTAGACTGCTCCCCATACTCCATCTGGGAAGCTCACAAGACCTACATTAGGGGGACTCTCATAAAGATTGGTGCACGCCGTAAGAGACAGAGGATAGAACAACAGACAGAGCAGGAAAACAGAAAAGGAAGTCTAAAGCGCTAC
>NW_017308695.1:0-17767 GCF_000935625.1 Nanorana parkeri
GGATATATTTTGCTATCACAACAATCGGAGTCAGAATACAAACCCTGTTCTTTAAGTTTCTCTAAAAGGGTCCTCTACATTTTCAGATATTAGTGTAGTTTCCCCAGCATGTTGAAGATTGTTGATGTGTGTTCCACCAGCTTCTGCCTTGCAGCAAAAAGGGTCCCTGGTTCAAATCCCAGCCAGATCACTATCTGCAATGAATTTGAATGTTCTCCCTGTGTTTGTTTGGTTTTCCTCTGGGTACTCTGCTCTCCTCCCACACTCCAAAGACATGCTGGCAGGTTATTTGGCTTCTGTCTAAATTGGCCTTTGTATGTATGCATGTGAGATAGGGACCTTAAATTGTAAGCTCCTTGAGGGCAGGGACTGATGTGAAAGTAAAGCGCTGCATAAAATTGTCAGCAATATATAAATACCTGTATTAAATAAATAAAAACATATATTGTATGCTCAGGATACAATTTATAATGTTTTGTCATTGAATAAACCATGTTTTAAAAATCCATTGCACATAGTGATGGGCCGAACACTCCCGTGTTCGGTTCAAATTTGAACTTTAGAACATGGAAAAAGTTTGGATTCAAACTCAATGCAAGTCTATGGGGTTAGAACTTTGAAAATCAATTTTCCCCATTTTGAAGGCTTATATGCAAGTTATTGGGCAAAAAAGGGTATGCGGATTTGGGTACTGCCCTAGGGGACATGTATTGATGAAAATAAAACTTTAAAAAAAGATTTTAACATCACTTAAAGTGAAACCATAAAAATGAAAAATTCCTTTAAGTGCCTGGGGTGTCCCCTTAACATGGCTGTAAAGTGGTGCATCTGCACAATGTATAGAACCTGCTGCAACAAAAATGACATTTATAAGGAAAAAAATTACATTTAAAAACAAAAGCATTTGATTCCCCCTCCCAAACAATACCAGACACTTTAGGTCTGGTAGGAAAGTTGGGAGGGACCCCATTTTAAGAAAATAAGAAAAAGCATGGGGTTCCCCACAAAAGTCTGGTAGGACCTAAAGGCCTCAGCACTGGGAGGGTGCATTTTCGGGGTCGCCCCTGTAAAAGAACCTTATCCCTGTGCTGATGGGGACATGGGCCTCTTCCTCACAAGCACTTGGGCAGGGGGCTTATTCACATCAGGGTACCTCTTTAATAAAGGGGCACCCAGATGCAGCCCTCCTTGTGAATGAATAAGGGGTACTCATTACTCATACACCCCTACACATTCACTAAAGGGTTAAATTAAAGTTTTAAAAAGAAGCCAGACTTTTGAAACAAAAATCCTGGAGGCCCAACAGCGGGAGAAAGAGGAGGACTTCACGTGCTGCCACAGGGCCTGTGGGCAGAGAAAGAGCACTGGAAGAATGGAGGGTTGGTGTGCCAGTAGTGAAGAGGAGGCAGGCACTTAGGTGTATGTTTAACCCCTCCCAAACCCTGTGAGTTGTACATGGTGTGGGTGGATTGAGCATGACTGCAGCTTCCCCCACAGTGCTGGCAGAACTACCAGGGGTCCTGGCATTCTGTCACCAGCCACTTCCCGCTGCCCATTCCACAGCCTGTGCAGAGAGAGAGATAGAGGCTCCCGCTGATGCCGCCACCCCTGCATCAGTCAGTGGTAGCACAGGAAACGTCTCAGAGGTGGGCAAGCAGGAGCTGGCACCAGAAGGTAATGAAGGCTTGGGTAGCAGTGATTTTGTGACTCTGTGGAAGTTGGTTCCCCCTACTTTCTGTCCCAGGGACGGGGAACAGAATGTGAGTGGGGAAAACAATGGAAACAGTAAAACCTTGCAAATGTACTGTCTCTGTCCTTGTCTATCTAATAAAAAAAATGACTGCAGCTAGGCTAATACAATAAATTTACAGTTTTTTTTGTGAACCCAGAAAACCTGCAGTCATCTACTCTGAATCAGTATAACCATGCTGTTAAAGTTGTCCCTGCTCTCTCCTCCTCTTGTGAAATGCTCAAACTCCTCCTGCAGTCCCCAGTATCTGACCAATCAAAAGCCAGCTTATTGATTTTATATTTAATAGCCCTAGATGGGCAGTGCATAGAAAAAGATGTTACAAAGTGAGTCATACATACATACAAGCAAACAGTATGAACATAAAACGGGATAAAACGTACAGAAATTGTGAATAATCCTGCTTCCGGGGTTGGATAGAAAAGACGTGGACACACTCCCATGTGTGAATGGACCCCATGAATGTGACATTTGTTGGTTTCAGATCTCCTTTATAATACTATGAAGATCAAAACCAGTTTCCACCCCCTGAGATCAGCCAATCAGATGGAAGGGGCTGGAGACTGAATTTTAAAACCAGGGTCTTCAGGTATTATTATTCTATTCATCATCTTGGAACCCTCATAACCGTTTCCAAGTATGAAATATGGATCCGAAAGTGATGGCTCTGGTTCCAGATATTGTTCTGCTATCCGCAGAGTCCAAACTCTGGCACTATATGGCTAACAGAACCAGAAATCCCTTAAAGAAACCCCTTAAAAAATTATCAGAACTCCACCATACTGTATGGTAAACCACTGGTGTTTAGTATCAAGCGGCTCGCCTTTGTGCCACCGTTCTTTCTCTGAAGGTTCTACGATCTTACATTAAAATACACACAAGGTGAGGTGACACTTTTTTCTGTCTGGTAACAAAACCCACCTAGAGACCATTTGTCTAGAACATTTAGGAACAACATACATTGCTAAATGGTTCCCTGCTGGGGAAGCACAACAAACTCACGCTTTGATTTAATTAGCACTATCCAGCTAACAAGTTTATATGTAAATTGTGTTAGCTTCGAGACAGCATTCACTAAGGAAATTAACTGTCTTATGACAAGAGGCCAAAAAAATATGATATTTTTATGGCCGCGCCATGGCAGCCATGCTCTGCATTCTTTACTACCGTGCTATGCATTCTTTACAACCATGATTTGCATTCTTAACTACCGCGCTCTGCGGTCTTTACTACCATGCGCTTCGTTCTTTACTACCGCGCTCGGCGTTCTTTTCGCCCACGCTCTGAGTTCTTTACTACGATGCTCTCTGTTATTTACTACCATACTCTGCCTTATTTACTACCAAGCTCTGCGTTGACTGCGTTGGAACTCAATCTGAATACCTCCAACAATGAAATATCAGATCCATCCGAAATCCGAATAATCAATATCATACTGCTCCAAATTTATGATCTGATAACGAAAACGACAAAAAAAATCTGAATGGATCCGAAACGTAAATTAAACAAATTTTCTGGCAGCTTACATGTCTACCTGCTACCATTATCATCTCCTGCCACCACTGCTGGCCTGCTATCATTACCATCTCAGCCTACCTCTACTGCCCTATTGCACTTAAAATGTGCCACACATATTCTTTTCACAGCTTGGCCTCAAAATTTGTACATTTTTCTGCAGTGTTAATTCTGCATTGCACCTGTATTCTGGGGCACTGTCAAAATGCCAACCATAATGTTTCTACAGCTGCAAAATTGATGTTTCCTACAGTCTTAATCATGCTCTTTGTCTCCAAGTGATCGGCTTATTCCAGTGTTCAGTCTACTCTAACCAGGGGCGGACTGACAACACATGGGGCCCCCGGCAATACGAGTGTATGCGGCCCCCTTGTGTTCTGCCCACATACAAGCCCCACCCACATATACATTCCTGCACCCCTGCATCCCTCTTCCTACATGGCCCACCTCTGCACCCCCTGCATCCCTCTTCCTACAATGTTCACCTCTACACCTTCTGCATCCTTCTTCCTACACTGCCGACCTCTGCACCCCCCGCATCCCTCTTTCTACACTAGCCACCTCTAAACCCCCTGCATCCCTCTTCTTACACTATTCACCTCTGCATCCCTCTTCCTACACTACTTACCTCTTCACCCCTCTTCCTACAATGTTCCCCTCTGCACCCCCAGCATCCCTGTTCCTACAGTGTCCACCTCTGCCCCCCTTGCATTCCTACACTGTTTATCTCTGCAGCCACTGTATCCCTCTTCCTACGTTGCCCACCTCTGAAGCCCCTGCAAACTTTTACTAACGCTTCTCACATCTGCACCCCCCTCCTACACTGCTTGGCAGGAGTGCAGAGTTGACACTGTAGGAGGAGGGATGCAGAGGGTACAGAAGTTAACGGTGTTGGAAGAGGGTGTGCAATGGGACTCTTCCTCCTCTTCCAACACATTGACTGCACGTCCGGAACACCAAAGCGAGAGGCGGGCCTCTATTCAGGCGGCTGTTTGCTGGGTCCTCGTGGCCGAGACCTCAGCGAGTGCCTGCATAATTTGCCTGCTAAATTGTGCTTGGCCACTTATTGTGGCACCGTTTTTAATACTGATTGGTCCCTGGGCAAGATTTTGCTGATGGACCTTCACCAACCTCCTGCCTCCATCACCTGCCCCTCCACTTCTCGACCCAGACCCCCGTATCCACCTACAACACCTCCCCCGAAAAGAAACTAAAAAATTAAAATATATGTATACACACACATAGAGTATATACAGTATCTCACAGAAGTGAGTACACCCCTCACATTTTTGTAAATATTTTATCATATTATTTCATGTGACGACACTGAAGAAATTACACTTTGCTACAATGTAAAGTAGTGAGCGTACAGCTTGTATATCAGTGTACATTTGCTGTCCCCTCAAAATAACTCAACACACAGCCATTAATGTCTAAACTGCTGGCAACAAAGTGAGTACACGCAATGAACTCAGCGCCCCGCAACGCAATGGACTCAGCGCCCTGCAATGCAATGGACTCAGCTCCCTGCAACGCAATGGACTCAGCGCTCTGCAACGCAATGAACTTAGCGCTCTGCAACGCAATAGACTCAGCACTCTGCAACGCAATGGACTCAGCACTCTCCAACGCAATGAACATTCATAGTTGTGCATACTGCATGCACCTGTTGGTCCCTGCAATTGTTCCGCTGCTGCAGTAGATGAGTCCAGTGTATGCAGTCAGTGTATCACAAACAATACATATTTGCTCTCCATACATTGTCAGGTCTCTCTTCAGTCAGTCAGTGTAAAGTCTCTAATGTCAGTGTCTCACAGTACCTTCAGTGCAATGTTAGTATGTCCAGAACAGAAAGACTTTTATTGGCTGCCCAGGTGTCCCATAGGGTGTCCTGTGTCCCCTCCACTGCCCGGCTTCTCTCTTCTTAGGCTTTTCAGTATGAGCCAAATCAGTGGAACACGAAAAGGCTTCCGCATGCTGCATCCCCGCCCCCAGCCCCCGCCCCTATCCATGCAGCCCTCACCACGGGCCCCCCTCCTGGCCAAGTGCCCTCAGGCAAAGCCTGACTGCCCGACAGGTCAGCCCGCCCCAGACTCTAACTATGATTTCTTCATTACAACCAGCCTGGTGTCTCCCATTAAACTGCAGCCTAGTAAAAGTGCTTTCATACTGTGCATGGTGTCAGTAAAATATTTATCTTCTTTTTTTTAGTCAAACAATAAACTCTTTGGGTGCAACATCTGGTTTGTGGCCAAGTACACACATGATCAGGACTGATATTAGTTCTGCTTTCCTGATGAAGCTAACTGCAAAACACATTGAAATAGAACAACTTCTACCCTGCAGTTTGGATTAACTATATACAAGCCCACATACAGTATCTTGGACCAATGGAAGCTGTCTTACAGTATTTATTTGCATGTATCAATGTAAATTAAATGTTATTAGGAGTGGCTATCAGGTATGTAGGCTAGAGGTATGTCTAAAATCTTTGTAATGCCACATTAAATTGCATTTTGAATATTATCAAATGTTTTAAATATACTTCTGTGCAATACAATTGCCATTTTAAACATAGTTTATGCTCTGCTTTTTTTTAGCACCTATAAAATCCCATATAGATAAATAGTTATTTGCAAACAAATAGGGATGTGGTGCTGTGTTCACCCATCAGTCAGTCATAAAGTGCTGATTTGCCATTGAGGCCTACAAGAGATTGATTAAATAATGTCTATGCAGTGTGTAACATATTCCTTCCTGTTTATTGTGGAAAAATACACTGAGTGGCCAGATTATTATGACCACCCCATCAGGACTTCGTTGGGCCACGAGATGACTCCCTGAGATGACTTTGTTGGGCCGCCTCGTGACTCCACGAGATGTTGAAAGGTGATGCGAGGAATCTGACACTGCACTGTTGCCCTTCTGTTGTCTTGTATCAGTCTTGCCACTCTCCGTTCTGCCCTAACATTGACTAGTCACTGACGGCCACAATTTGCATGTTCAGACCCAGATTTTCGGCTGACAGTCGAACAGTCTAAACACTTTAACAACAGCTGCTCTTGAACATTTAACGAATTCTGCTGTTTTGCTGATACTCGCGCCATGGCTCCGAGCGCCAACAATCATCCCACTTTCAAAGGCTGTTAAATCGCGTTGTTTATCCATATCTTCAGAAAAAAATAACTTCTACTGTCGTGGTAAACAACCTGCTTCCCTATTTATAATGGTCTGGCCCTCTAGCAATTTCTGCACAAAATTATAGCTAATTTGCCTACAAACGTCAGGTGGTCATAATAATCTGGCCACTCAGTGTATAAAGTTTAACTGTTTTTATCCTCCTAAGCTAATTGAGGGATGTGGTGCAGTGTGTACCATGTTCTTGTATTTTATTGTAAAAAGTAGGGTTGCACAGATACCAAGTACAGTACTCGGTACAAGTATGAGTACATGTACCGATACTTTTGAGCTCCAAGACTAGACTAGAGAAAAATTCTAAAGTTAGGAGGCGGCTGTCATTTGTAAGGAGCACACAGAGCTCCTGGGATTTGTACATCTCTGTTTTCATGTATGATTTTGTTTTTATAAATATAAATAAAGGGATGCACAGATACCAGTTTTGCAAGTACGAGTACTGGTACTTGCCGAGTACTTACAAGTACGAGTACTGATACATTTTTGTTTATTGTCATGTGACAGTTTTTCTAAAACAATACTGACTAATGATTTCAGGACAGAGGTGGAGTGCCAGAGCCAGGTCCCAGCTGCAACCGCTGCAACCCTGGTAGTTCTCATGGAAATGCCAAGTATCTGCACTGGTACTCAAAAAGTATCTGTGCATCCCTAGTAAAAAGAGTACACTTCAAATTGTTTTGTCCTCCATAGCTGTGTGCAGGATTTTGTTTAGCATGAGGCCTATAAAAGATGTTTAAATGCTGCTAATGCAGGGTACATATCGTGTTTCCCCAAAAATAAGACACTGTCTTCTATTTTTTTTTGCCCCCAAAAAAACACACTAGGTCTTATTTTCAGGGGATGTCTTATTTTTTTTTTGTTATGGTAAGAATGAGAATAATATTATTGTTCTTTCTTTCTTTTCCTACTGGTCAGTATCGGTAATGGTGGTCCCTTTCTTTCACTTTCACAGGCGGAGTGCATCTGGTATCACTCCGCCTGTCACAGTAACCGGCGCTATAGAGGAAGTTTTGGCTAATGCGGCTCTGCTCCCTCCGCTGCCGCAGCCTTGCTTTCTACAGCACAGGCTTCCTTTGCCATTAGGGACAGCGGTACCACCGGTGCAGCAGTGAAGACATCAGACAGTGGACAGCACGGTAAAGTACGGTACCATTTACTGGTACACATTACAGTACAGTACCATTACATTAAGCAGTGCCTTCAGGGGGACAGCAGTTGGTAAAGTATGGTACTGGAGTGCTCCCTGTCACTGCGCTGGCTGGTGGGAGTCCCCTGTCATCCCCTTAATACAGTATGTCTCTGCAGGCTGATACCATCTCTCCTGCTCTTCAAGTTCCCCCTCACATGTTACCACCAAACTAGGTCTTATTTTCAGGGTAGGTCTTATATTACAGGAATCTTGAAAAATAGTGCTAGGTCTTACTTTCGGGGTAGGTTTTATTTTCAGGGAAACATGGTAATACCGGTATCCCTTCTTTTTGAAAAAAATACACTTTGTTATGGTTATTTGTAGGGTTGCACAGATACCAAGTACAGTACTCGGTACAAGTACGAGTACATGTACCGAAACTTTATATGACGATGAGGAGAGAGGAGGTATTCTGTAGTCTTAAAATTCCAGTTCCAGGGTAACACTTCTCCATAGGTACAGTACAGTGAGGGAGCATTGTCAGGATAGGAAACAAGACGTGTGTCACATTTTTGCATTTGGGTTTAGATACATTTTAAGGTTTAAATAAACCCTCAGTAAAGACAACATTAATAGTAGATAAAAAACACAAAAGATAAAGCGCACTCCTGTAGGGCAGACAGACTTCAAACAGGTGGCTGTTATGTAACGGTGTGCAGATCTCCTTGTTACAGGGAGAGGACCCTGTCTATTGGAAACCACGAAAGCAAACAAAAGATCAGGAGCGCAACTACCAAAATTCCTTGTGTGTGAGTAGGTGAGTATGATCCGGCGCAGGGACCAGTGGACATATAGATGAGGACAGAGTCAGGCACACTATTAGATCTTTAGAATGTGGGGTTTAGGTGTCTATGGCAATGTCACAGTGGTAGAAAAGGGGACTTACAATTAGGAGCTCCCCTGTTGTCTGTACGATCGTCTGGTGTCTCCGGTGGTGTGGGAGGCTGGTCTGGAGTGGGTGTGCATCTGTTTGACCGTCCACAAATTCGACTGGCCGGGCCGAGCCGCGTCCGTCAGGAACAGACAGCAAGGGGGGGAGGAGCTACGTGCGGCTGAGTGACCCCGTGCGCCGCGTGTCAGTGCTGGCAGTCGGGCTGTGGTCATAGGGGTATAGGGGTATCGGATGTCTCCAGTGGCTACGCGTTTCGATGGGTTGCCTCTTTATCAAGCCTCAAGATAATTAATAGTAGATACTCAGTGAGTATTGTCATCCTAAGACAGAAGGTTACCGGAATGGCTATACCACCTAGAAATATATATATATATTTATGCTTTCTGTTAGTATGCATGGTTTAAGTAATACTTGTTGAATCTCCTAATTCTACTTCATAATTAGCCATACAGCGTGACCGTGTCCATGTATGTTTGGACAGACTGTAAAATACCCTTGAGAAGTAAAATAGTAGGTGGAAAAACTACAGCCAGCTCATATGTTTTAACAAAGAATAGAAATATATTTCCTGGAAAAAATGGCTGACCTTTGTGAAAATTACATAGAGGAAATATTCTGTTTGTGGCATTCATGTAGATATTTTGATAATATTAGTTTCAGTAAACTTTAAACATAATAGTCATTTAAACTTACGAATTACAAGGTAACTGTGTAAACCACAAATGTGCATTATTTTGCATCTAGGCAGGCAATAAATGTAGGTAGTTGTCTAACAGTTTTTAATGTCATATTCCATACAGTATTTTAAAAACAGCTATATAGACATATTTTCTTAATGTCTGGAAAGAGTTGTTTTTTACTTTTAGCAAAAAATCGGAAAACCCCCTTCTTTGAAGATTTTGTTAATCATTTGCTTGATAGAAGTTTAGAATTCTCAGGCAGCCCTCCAGTCTCACTCAAACACTAATCAGCAAGTGAATTAAAGACAATAACCAACTCTGCTAAACAACACTTCTAGGTATATCTTATTGTGGGAAGGGGTTTTCTATATTTCGAATCCAAAATAAAACAAAGTCAGTTTAATTAAAGAACAACAAAATAATATGATTTTAAAATTAAGAATTCCAGAAATTACATTAAAGTTGTAATTATTATACCAACATTGTCACGATTAGTGCACTGGGGCACCAGGAATAGTAAACTCTAGGTGTTGCGGAGCAGTATATTGTGACTAAATAAGAAATGTGCAAGGATACAGGTCTCTGGGGATGCTGGGACAGTGTGGCTGCACAACAAACGCAGGTGTGCCAGAGTCACAGGATCTAAGGAGCCACACAGTCTTCACCAGAGCCAGTGATGGTGTGGATGTTGAGCTTGCGGGGCAGCTCCCAGGTTGTGGCTCTCTGACACCCCCGTGCAGACACAGTGCCAGCAGATACCCGGTGACCACAGCACACTGGACTAGACACAGAGAGAATACAGGATACAGGGCACAGAAAAACAGGCACTAGAAGGAAGACGCAGGGAACATGCGTGACACCAGGAGCAGCTAACAGAAGGAAACACATAACAGGTGTATGCACAGGAAAAAGGGGGGAGGTGCACAATAGTGCAGAGCAAAATAACCACAGGTTTTCTACACAACGCCCTTCTGACGAAGCCCCGGTGGGGGGTGAAACGCGTCATAGGCGTTAGGCTTGGTGTCTTTGTAAGACCAATCTCAGCTCTGGCTGCCTCTTTTTGATGTACCTTTTAAAGAAAATATATCAAAGAATTTTAGGAGACAAGTAACCTCTGTACAGCTGTTCACAACGCCCAGTCATTGCAACTTAAAGGTATATTACCTTGAAGAGACCGTGCATCAATTTGATGAACTGCTTACTGGGACTTCACCTTGTTCGGGACATGGTTATTATAGGATTCAGGACAAAAGTTCAGTGAAGGCTTTTTTTCGCATTCGATGACCCGAGATAAGGACAGTGACAAAGGCCAAAATACAGACCAAATATTTCTATGCTTGAAGAACCGAGATAAAGACATCTCTCCAGCGAAGCCCGCTTACTCTTACCGTGGATTACAAAAAGCTGAGAAACAGATAATCTTTCTCCTGAACTAAGTCCATCTACAGTCCGGATCGTCGTGCAAGCAATAACCTGAAAAAGGGATAAACATCACCGTGAGTGCTATCTAGGATTTTTCTACCATGATACAAACGTTTTGAACTTCTTTTTTGAAAATTTTTCTCATCTTCTTCTTTTTTCATACACGTGTATGTTAACCCTTCCTTGTGTCAGAAGGATAAGTTTCTCTCCTCATTCTTTGAGATTATATCTCCCTTTTTAAGACAAGAGATATCCTACACAAGGCTTATACACCAAAGGTACTCAAAGGGCATGCCTAATACTTTCTACATGATACATGATATATAATAATTTTTTCCAAATATATTTTTTCTACATAGCCGAGCAGTGTCTTATATGTCTTATATGTTATATCTGTTTGTTGGTCTTTTGATATGTGTGCATTTTAATCTATTTTGCTAAATAAGTATATATTTTACTAAATTTGAAGACTTGTAGTTATGGTGGGATCCCTTTCTGGGGAAAAATACTTTATTTTTCACCATAAAAGTATATAGTTGATATTTTCACAGTTAGTGCACCTATATACCTTCCCTCCCCGCCCATAAATATTTAAAAGTTTTCTACACAACCAGTGTACCCACAGAGACTAGAGATATGCAGGAACAGCACAGGGCTCACGGAGGAGGTGATTACCATCCACTAGCAGGACACACTGAGAGCATAAAGGAGATATGACATTAATACTGAGAATGCACAAAGGGAGCGTTCTATTCAGGGAAGATGCACTCAAGAGATGGTGCAAATACAGGAGCTCAAATATAGCATGTACACAAAGGGGAACGGCCCTAACACAGAACTACCGGAACTCTAGGTGATATGCACAGGGGAACGTACAGGAAGACTCAAACAAAAATATACTGAAAGCTGTGCAATGGGAGACATGCATAGCACAGCCACAGATGCACCAGATGCCATGCACAAGGACAGCACTAGGGGAATGTGCGTTGCACCAGACAGAGAGAAGGGAGTGCAAACATACAAGCAAGGAGGGGGCCACCACAGAGGAGCCATCGGGAACTGCAACAAACAGGGACACAAGAAAGAGCAAGAGGGAAAAGCCAACAGAGAGGTTACCGGGTATGCTGGAGTAACACAAGAAGCACAGGGATACAGGGAAGGGAACTAAGCCAACACAGGAATCCACTAAGGTACAAAAGCACAATGACCAGAAACACAGGAGAGATCGAGAATGCAGGGATCCAGAAAAGGACACAAGAAATCACAGGGGGGGTCCGGCACAAAGGATAGGACTTGTTGCTCGAACACGTGGCAATAAGTGAGGAAGTGGTATATAGGGGCGGAGGTGTGCTGATTGGCTGCAGCCCTGTGGATCACAATAGGCTGACAGCCCAACACCAGGGACCAAAGGAAAAATACGGCATTGATTGCCAGACAGTTTGATAAACATTACTTCTAGTAATAATAGTCACAAAAATATTTAACAGCTCTAGATTTATTGCAGTTGGTAAATAGTTTATCAAAACAAACCTTCAGCTGACCATTTTTTAGCTTTGGATAGAGTGGGAAATTATTGAAAATCAAAACCATATTATATATACTGTACATATACGCTGTATGACATTTGATAGAAAAATGAAAAGTTATCCACCCAGGCTGGGTGAGTAGCATTATTTCCATAATACATCAAATGGTATGCAGATTAACAAAAAAGAGATGGAAGTAATGGTTAATATTGAACTTAGCAGTACCACGCAATGCATACCACTCAAAACATTGGACTATATACAAAGGGGGATACAAATTTGACTATTAATGCATTTTGTAATAATCACTTGCAAGGCCACATAGAATATGGTGTCCAGTTTGAACACCACATGATAAAAATGCAATATACGTTTTGGAGAAGAGTCAGAGGAGGGCAACCACATTAATGAAGAACAAAAACTTGTATAATGAAACAATGGGGTCTATTCACAAAGCTGCCGAAGGATCTGGCCGTAGCTTCGGCCGATCCTTTGGCTAGCTTCGGCACCAGGACCCCTTCGGTTCAGGAGAACCGAGGGGGTGCTGTACGGGCTATTCACAATTGGCCGGCCGACAGCCTGCTTCTGACGGATCTTACGGCTGGCTCCGGCTACTTTCAGAGATATCAGCGTCCCTGGTTGCTAACCAGGGACACTGATCTCCAAGCATCTGACTCTCCCTGGCGCCCCGGGAGTCTCCTGCTCCCGGCCGACAAGGAGAAAAACCCCGCTGTGCCTTTTTTCCTTATTCTGACACGGAGCGATGTCGGAATAGAGAAAAAAAAAAAGTGAATAGACCCCAATGTTTACATTTGGAAAACAGACATATTTTGATTGAGGTAATTACAAAGGTCAAAGGGATCATGGCAGCATATGGAAGAAATAATTTTCCATCAGTTAGGGAAGGGCTTCTGTCTGACATTTAAAGTGATACTAGACTTAGGAGTTAAATTAAAAAAATGCATTAAAGTATCCAAACTATTGACAAAACTGTATCTTATTTGCCTTGGATCCTCAAATCATTTCCTAATCTGTGCTGACACTGTCCTTCTGGAGGGTGGCTACTTTTGTTCCCCTTGATCCCTGTGTGTGTTGTGAGGTAGCCAGCTCTCCAAGCTCACTCCTGTGATAGACTATAATTTGAAAACAAATTAGCTAACTAAACGTGAGATTGTAGTCCATCATGGGAGTGAGGTCAGAGCAATGGCTACTTTACAACACACACAGGGACTATGGAGAACAACTAGAAATGACAAGCCTTAGTTGAGTGTACAGTTCCATATATCCAATCGATGTTGGGATAATTGAAGTCCCCCATAATAATAACATTGCCCTGTCTCTCATCCATTTCCCTCTGTGAGATGAGCTCAGTCTCCTCCTCATACTTTATATGTGGAGTCCTATAACATACACCCATAATTAGTTTGCAATTTATTTCAGTCGTATATAGGTCCAGCCATAAAAACTCTGCACTGTCACAACTCTCATTAGTGATGTCGTCTATCACATCCACTGCCAGATTTCTCTTGCCATACATGCATATATTTCCACCCCTTCTATCAACCCTGTCCCTCCTATTCACGGTGCTACCTTGGATATTTGCAGCCCAGTCATGTAAGCTATCCAGCCAGGTTTCCAATACTCCCATAAAATCGAACTTTGTGAGACTCCTGGCATTTGTATATACTGTATACCTTTTAGTTTTGTGCTAATGGTAACTGTTTCCCTTAACACCCATGAAATGCAATCACCTTTCACGAGACTTCCTACATTGCATATTACATTCATATATCATGTACAAAGGAGAATTATGTTCTACCCTTAGTTCTATTATGCATGCTTCTATTGCAGAATCAACTTCAAAGATGACCAACTCTTTCACTGTGAGGGCCACAGGGTTCTGCCAACATACATACATGCAAAATATACACAGAAGACATGTGGAAAGCATACAAATGAAGACAGTGGGTGGTGCATAACTTGTGTGTTGTCCACAATGTTTCATATAAGCAAATTCATGGAGACCTGTGAAACACTTTGGTTTCAGAGTTTTATGTGTGGATTTTAAAAGGCCAGAGTTCAGCAGTTGTGACCACATAATCTGATTGTACATTCTACTCACAAAATATCCAATGTATTTATAACATTTTAATGAGGTTAAATTAAATATTGGTTGACCCAAGATTTACATAAGCATGCACATTACCATAAATTATTTCAACCCATTTCAGCTTTGTTAAGGATATTTTAATTTTTTTGTATCACTCAAACTACTCTTAGTAGATTGTGTAATATGACTGTAATGTGTGAGTCTTAATTTGCTCAAGTTAAGAGTATGACAGTTCAGAGTATCAATATCCTGAATTATAAAAGTTAATTTCAAGCTAAAAACTTTTTTTTCTAATGTTGTATAGAGCGGGGAAGGATTAGAACTCCTGTTGCATTTTTACTGCTAACTGGGGCACTAGGAAGAGAAATTTACCCTCAATTCCTGTCCTGCTGATGCTTTTACCAGACAGAAAATTTGTGAAAATCTGTAACTGGAATGAAGACAGAAAAAAAAATCTGACATGGGTTCTTGCCTTTCCATATACTACTAAAGAAAATCATATTTATTTCTATCTGTGTTGCTGTTAGAGAGTTCCCCCCATTTCCTGTCTGGTAAACGTTGAAAGACCGAGTAGAAAACTACAGTGACCACAACCAGACAAGTATGGAAAATAACAAGGACAGTGAACAGACAAGAGGGGTATGGTCATGCTGTCACAGGCTGTATGACCAATCACAACTCTTAACAGAGCACAGTAGAAGGAGAAAGGAGTGGAAGTGTAGTGTTTATTTTCTTTTGTACATTTGGGCAGTGCTAGTAGGGATTCAATTAAAAAAATTAAATCAATCAATAACATTTGAGTGAATCTTTTGTACAATGAATTAAACTGAGCACCATGCTACCTCCAGGATGTGTGATTTTCCAGAGGAAGTAGTGTCATAGTTATGGTTTTTTTTAATGTTTCTATGTGGGATAAAGAGGTGACATCAGTTAAATACTTACTTCAGGGTGTGTTTTTCCGCTAGAGGATGATTTTCTTTGGATACATTTTGACTCTACCACAAGTGTGGTTACACTTTCTGACAAATGTACCTTTAATGTCCATAGTGTGGGCACAGGTCAACTTTAAGTATTTAACTGTTTTGAACATGCAGTAAAACAAGCCCTGATTGACCTCTACAGCTATAGGCAGAGAAATCCATTTTTAAACTTTAGAGACACAAAAATCTCAGCTTGACAGCCCTCTAATGTAAACAACCAGCAGATGTTCCTAAGCTATGTGACGGACCCCGGGTACCCCGACTGGCTACCTCCGCCAAAGAGCGTCTCCTGCCCGCCAAACCCCACTCTCAGCCAGCAGATCCGCAGTAACCAGCCCCTAACCCCCAATCACGAGGCAAATTCATGTTGAAGGTTCAACATAGAAAGAGCAACTCCTTTATTAAACAGAGGACATTCACTTTAGAGACACTGGGAGGGATACAACCCCCTCCCCTCCCCCCTCATGACAAACACAGATAACAGCTTACACAGTGAATCAGACATTTACATATACAGTCAAACAGTACAATAGGCTGAGCATCAGATAACAGGTGGGGGGGGAGCTATTAGAACCTGACTTTAGAGTTTTTGTTTGTGATCTTTAAGGATATTTGAAAATTGACTATGTTACTGTATATGCAGCCTGAGAGGTGAGTGAGGGCTTGTTTTAAAGCTCTTTTTCTGTGTGTTAAGAAATGTTAATACTTAAATGTTCATATTTTGGGCACTGGTGGCTGTGTAACTGGTGCAGGAAAGAGGGTTTTGGATTTATGGAGAATTAAGTTTTCTTTGGCTACAGGCTCTATGAGAGAGACAGGCTGCATCTGAATGGGGAGGGAGCAGCTCTTCTAGGGAAGAAAATGGTTAGAACGCTGGAGGAGGTTTTAGACAAGAATATGGGGGGATGGAAAGGAAACAAGGGTGACATTTAGAGAGCAGGGATCAAAAGGGGCACTTAATATAGAGGGGGTTAAGTTGAAGGGGGACAGGAGGTTAGATCCAGTCGGTAGTAGGACAACCTTATCAATGTCCAATATAGTAGGTCTGGAGGAAAATAGTTACGATTCTGAATTGCCAATAATAGATTGCATAACACTAGCACTAAATTAAAAGGTATGTACAGAAATGCTAGCAGTCTAACTGACAAACTGGAGGACCTTGAACTTCTTTTACTCGAGGAGGACTTTGACTTTGTGGGAGTAACTTAAACAAGCCAGGACAGCTCATATGACTGGGCAGGTAACATAGAAGGGTACAATTTGTTTCAGAGGGACAGGGTCGGTAGAAGGGGAGAAGGGGTATGCATGTATGTGAAAAGCAATCTGCAAGTGCCCATACAAGATGACATCCCTGGTGGGAATTGTGACAGTGCTGAGTCTTTGTGACCGGAACCTAATAAGAATGAGGTTATAGTAAACTGATTGTAGGTGTATGCTATAGACCACCAAACATAAAAGGAGATTCTCTCACAGATTGAATTGGCCAGGAAAAAAGGGAACATTATTGTAATGGGGGACTTAAACTATTCCAACATTGAATGGTCTAAAGGAACCACACACTCAACCAAGGCTTACATTTACCTGAGCTAATTGGGGGACAGTTTCATGGAACCAATGGTAGAAGTCTCAACCAGGATGAATGCAATATTCTAATGATATCAAATAATACAGAGGTAGTTACAGATATAGCAACTGGGGGAAAACTTGAGTTACAACGATCACAGGGTGATCATGTTTACAGTAGGTTACAGAAAAAAGAAGGCATGTTGGTTTGATAAGAACTCTAAACTTCAAAAAAGCTAACTTCAACAAGCTGTGATCCTTAATACAGGATATCAAATGGGAGAAATTATCTCCAAAAAAAGAACACAGAGGATGAGTGGGATTGCTTTAGGATATACTAAACAATAGCATTTGCGACCAACCTGCGTGGATGATCCCGACCCTAAAACAACATATCACCAGAGGAAGCTGGCATTTGAAAAATATAAGATGGAAGGGCTTGAGCTGGAGAAGTCTAGAGGAGGGAGACAAATTTAATAAAGGGGTTACACTTGTTTACTTTCGAAAAGAGAAGACTGAGAGGGGACAAGATAATGTCCTAATTGTTAAATGGTGATGGGATAATCCGTAATAAACGAATTGTAACAAAAAGCGCCAAAGGACAATCGCTCCTCAAAGGAGTGTGATGGTGTGCATACTGCAGGATGCTGCCCCACTTCAGCCAGGGGGACTTTGGTATCTAGAAAAAAGCACAAAAAGGGACGCCTTTCCTGTAGTCATGACACAGTTCACACAGCCTAATGCCATTCATTTTCCAGTGTTTTTTAGATGTACATTATTGCCTCCATTCTGTTCACATGTGATATTAGCCATTATACACTTCACATAGCATAATGCTATTTTACTCATGTTTTGGTGATTTTATAGATGTATACATTTTCCTCCATTTAAGGTTTTTAACTCTCATGTTATCTATCATTAATTTTCAACTATTTTATTAATTTT
>NW_017308695.1:17820-23830 GCF_000935625.1 Nanorana parkeri
TATTCTATACATAGTGTTTTCAATCCAGATTATATTTATGTGGTAGTTGTCGGCTTTTGATTCATAACTCCCTCTTCCTCCCCTGTACCATTCAGTCGGGAGTCACACTCTCCTGTTGTTTGCACCCCCAGGAGTAGCTGACAGCAGCGGCACCCGTACTGTTTACATTAGGTTATATCTTTTCAGCTCCGATCGGTTTTCTGCCCCTCTGATTGGACAGAGGGACAGTGACACATAGAAGGTGGAGCCCACTGTAGACCGGTCTTGATTGGTCAATTCCTCTGCCCTTGCCCATTTGAGCTCCCATTTCACTGTCCACATTCGTACAGCTTGTGACGAGCCGTCGGGGCTCCATCTGATTGGACAACATCACCTCTATATATACTTTATGGGATGGAAGGAGGAGTTATGTTCTGATGAAGGGGGCGTGCCCCAAAAACGCGTCAACGCAGATATCTTCACACTGGCACATAGGAACTGCATCGCTGACTTCCACTTGCCTTATTCCGGCTTACAGTCCTATGGTTTTTATCCATTTTACTCTTGCGAGTACCTTTCTCTTTTGTCTACCTGTATTTGAATAAAACCCATCTGCACCAGGAAAGCCGCCCCTTTTTGTGCTTTTTTCTAGAATCCGTAATAAACTGTTTACTGTTGGTTCACTTTAGAAGACAAGAGGCCACCATTTGAAACTGGAAGAAAAAAGGTTTAATCTAAAATTGCGAAGGGGATTCTTTACTGTGAGAACTGTAAAATTGTGGAACTCCCTTCTACAGGCAGTCATTTCAGCTGAGATTATTGACTCATTCAAGAAGCTTTTAGATACTTTTTTCAGTGAGCAAAATATACAGGGGTATAGGTTGAACTCGATGGACCTGTGTCTTTATTCAACCTCAACAAATATGTACTGGCAATGAGTATCATAACATGCCAGCTTTCTAGATAACTGTTACTCCTTTAGAGCACCCTGGGAGCCCTGAATCCTAATGATTTTGATCATGTTGTTAGGATGTTGGCACATTGGTTATGCAGTCAGGCATCTGTAGGTAAACTAACTTGTTTTGGGGGAATACCCCCTTCATTAGAGTCTTCATATGGACTTCTCCGTCATAATGGTCAGAATTGGAGGTGGGACACCAGTGTGTCTATATGTACATTTTATCTAATTTGTGCGTATTTTTAATCCTTTAAAAAAATAACAAACTTGACATACTACATGAAGATAAGGTGCTGTCGTTTGTGTTTGCTTTCCATGTTTTCGAAGATTCCCTTCCCTTGGTTGGCTGCCTTCCTCATATGAAGAAATTGAGTTGCAAGAAAGGGTTAATTCACCTCCTAGCACTGACTTGCTTTTTGCTGTTTGGTATGTGTAAGTAAATATCCACCTGGCTGTTTAGGATGCTTTAACCTAGTACTTTTGGAGTCGCTGACTTGAAACAAGTAGTTGTAACTAGTAGAATTAATTCAGAACTCCTTAATTTCACTAAACGTGGGTGTCAGTGACTATCTACTAGACTGCTTGATTTGTAGATGCATCAATCAAGCAAGCCTCTAATAGTCCTCACACCCTAGGCAGGAACCCCTGTAGCCTGTGCACTAATCTGGGCATTTGTCTACCTACAACATTCACAAATTTGTTAAGAACATAGAGTCACTAATTTTCCCGAGAACCTAGAAGTCAGCTGGGTCATAATAAGTTTGGGAAGTAAAATGAGTGCATTGCAAATATTAACTGGTAAGCCCATGAGAAAATAAGGTATTTGGATTACTCCAGGTTCACTGAAACGACAGACACATACTAATAACCCACATGTTTCATATTATTTATTTTTGGTAACATACAATGTAAGGGAACAAGACTACAGTACATTCCTGATATCTGATTGTAGATGTGTGATTAGGATCTTGACCTCATCTCTTTGACGCAACAACAGAACTTTCCTTTCTTTTTCACTAGCATAAAGTGTGTGGTAGGAAGAAGATGACTTTTGCTAGATGACTTTCTTGCTATCATTTTTAAAGGTGTCTTTACAAATTACTGTGACTTCTAACACAAATGTGTAACCCCCCACTTTTTTGCATGAAAAACTTTCCAAACATCCTGAATAACAGTTAAGTCAGCTAAATGACTTATCAAACAAGGGGGTTTTCTTGGCAATAGGAAAACAGTCAAAATGTTATTAATTGTATTACAATTGCTTCATGCCTTGATTTCTACTAGTCAGATTCCTTTTTAGTCTTCAAGGCTTCCAATGAAAGTTCATAGGTCAGAAACATAGCAGCACTCATGGGGAATCCACGTATGGTGTTGACTGTGAGTCCCCTAAAAAAGACCTAAAAAATATATAAGTGTTATATTTGTAATTCATCAAATAACTTTTACAGCCAGTTAAACCATGTAACATTTCACATAGACACAACAGCTTCCCTATTGTAGGGTCATCAAAAATGATTCAACCCTCAAAACCCAATAAACATTTGTTCTGCTGAATGTGTCTGGGATGCTCCATAGACATTTCACTTCTTGTCTGATTGTACATTCTTTAGCAGCATCTGATGGGCTAGGATGAGGGGAACTAATCTGTTCGCAGTTTGTAGAAGTAGCGAACTAATGCAGAAGTTGGCCACCATAGCAACCGACTACCAATAATGCATTTCCTGGCCTTTAGAGTTAATGGGAACCATGTGCCAGCCCCCTCACTATAAAAGGCTGGGTTCCCAGCACCCATACCGACAATTTGCTTAGCTGTTATAGAGAAAGGGAGTGCTGTTGATAAAGTGCATATTAATAGATTAATGTAGGGCTTGTAGACACTAGCAAATGCTGTGTTTTGGGGGAAAAAAAATTGTTTGGGAGAGGGAAGGATTTTTACATCTTAATGTGATGTACTGATGTGTGTACTGCAGCTTCTTTACAGTCTCTCTGTATGCACTGTGTACAGTCCTAACGGTCTGCATGTGTTTTTTTTTTCACAGGGAATCATTCCTGTGATTTTTCAGCCTGTGCCTTTCCATATGCACTGCAGTCAAAGCAAAGTGCATGGTTTTTTTTCACAGAGCATGTTTCCTAAATCTTACACTGCTGTATCCTCCACAGTCTCTTACTTTGAGTAGTAGATCTACCTGTGCTGTTTGACTCTTATACATTTTGCCTAAAATTGCTATTAAAAATTGTTCTGTTGCTGGCCAATTTTACACTTTTGTATCCTCTACGGTCTCTTACTTCTTGTGGTAAAACCAGGCCCGTCTTTAACACAGGGCAAAAGGGGCAGTTGCCCTGGGCCCAGTTAATGTTGTGGGGCCTAAAGCAGCCGCCCCTTGAGCCTGCACTGCTTGCGCCCTACCTGGAGATGCGGTATGTCAGTGTCCCGTCCCTTCTCCCCCCTCACCCTCCTGGTTTCCCTTATCTTTCCAGAGATAAGACAGACAGCAGAGATTGGCAGATCGGGACCTTTGTCTGCTTTGCCTAGCAACTGATGACGCTGATGGTCGGGCTGTCATAATTACGTACCTCAGCCCGCCCATCACATCATCAGTTGCTAGGCAGAGCAGACAAAAGTCCTGATCTCCCGATCTGCTGCCTGTCTGCAAGTAAGCCAGGGGGGAGAGATTAGGGAAACCAGGAGGATGAGGGGCGAGAGAACTGGGATCACAGGCTCAATAACAGACTCTGAACCACTTGTAGACAGGCAGCAGAGATCAGAAGATCGGGACATTTTAAAAAAAAATCAAAGCA
Source organism: Nanorana parkeri (assembly GCF_000935625.1). Classification (NCBI taxonomy): domain Eukaryota; kingdom Metazoa; phylum Chordata; class Amphibia; order Anura; family Dicroglossidae; genus Nanorana; species Nanorana parkeri. The sequence continues at coordinate 21,557 of NW_017308695.1, forward strand.
CAGGGATCAGAGCCTATCATGCATGCCTAGACCAGCCGGCCCGCCCATCTGCATCATCAGTTGCTAGGAAGACAGGGGGCTGATAGAAAAAATATATAAAATAAATAAATTGATTTGGGATGTTGGGGTGGAGAGAGAAACTGCATGGCAGGTAGAGGGCGTGGCTTTGTGGGTAGGGGCGGGGGCCCAAGAAAATGTTTGCCCAGGGTCCAATCAATATTAAAGACGGCCCTGATCAGCAGGTAGCTGAAAAAACAGGCTCTCTTCTAGTTGATTGATAGTATTTTTTAAGGCATCAACTGTGAAATGAGTCTGCCGTTAGCAACTGTTTCTGGGCCTTATGTGGTAACAGCTTAGCTTTGTGACCCTTTACTGTGGAGTCCAAACGTATGCTGCAAGTTACCAACCCCTGTTGTCGGCATCTGAGGTTAAAGCGCAGGTGGTTTCTATAGTCTGCCAATTTTCTTGCTGTCTTTTCATATTCTCATACAAGTTTAAGGGTTTTCTTCCCAAAATGTGTCGCAATATGTCTGTGAAGGTTCTCATTCATCCAGGTCATGGTATATTTGTAAAAAATAAGTCAAGACAACTGTACTTGCTGTATTTACCTTCAAGACGTTTCACTGGTCATCCAACCAGCTTTCTCTGGTCAGGATTCGGCAGTATACCTACATCTAAAGGAAAAAGGTCACTCCTTTGAAGACAGTCAAGAACGCATCCTAGACAGGGAGGAGGACTGGTTTAAAAGAGTTTTTTGTACAAGTCATTCTTAATTGAGAAAGCTGGTTGGATGACCAGTGAAACGTCTTTGAGAAAAATACAGCAAGTGCAGTTGTCTTGACTTATTTTTTACAGTTATACCATGACCTGGATGAATAAGAACCTTCACAGACATATTGCCAGGGATGCCTAAAATGTCACTTTTATCTTAGTACAGACATCTGGCAAAATCAGTCAACCAATCACAAAAAAAGGAAATTATATTACTGGGGGCATTCTGCACACCACTTGTGTTCAGAATGACTCACAATTGCCATACTGCATTGACTTTTCTTAACAGTTTTAGAAAAAATCAGTGCAGTTTTAAATAGAAAGGTAATTTTAATATAATTGAATTCCAAAATGGCTTGTGTAGCTATTAATGCTAATTGGAATAAGTTTTTTTTTTTAAGTGGCCTGTTGAAAGAAACATAAGCACAGCAATGTCAACTGTGTTACACCTTTTAACAAAGGAAGTTTTAAGCCTAATCCACACCTTGTGCCATGCAAAACTAAATGCAGGGGAAGGGCAGACAGCAGCAGAAAATGGAGGGCAGGCAGCAGCAAAGAGATAAGCATAGAATCCTAAGGCTATATCCTGCCTGCTTTTCCTCAAATCAGGACTTTTAACAATGAAACAATTGAAGTGACAGTCATTCATTTTATTAGACACATCTTTACAAATTTGGTTTATACCTATTACATTTTTTTTTACTCATATTCCAAACTGAGTAATACCTTTTAGAAAAAGGAATTCCTATGCCTAAACTTCAAAAAAAAAGGGTTCCTTGCAAGATAAGGCCACCAGCTTAGGAACTGGCCCTGCAGAGATGTTGGCTACAAAGAATCCCATGCTGTGGGTAAGAGTACAAAGAGGGAACCTCCCTGGCGGTATTCCCAAGGTTAATTTTCAGTACCAATAGCGGTAACCCGAGCCACACTCGGTATTGCACAAAAGTGTCACTTACCTTGTCCCTACGAGCCCGCGGTGTCCTCTGCTGTACGGCGCCGGCCGATGCCGGCATCTGACTTTTACTTTAGTTTTTGGCGTCACAGCGGGGGGCAGAGCAGGTGGGAAATTCAAAAGTGAAAAGATGCAATATACACAGAATACATACAAAACAATGTAATTTGCTATGATTACATTTATGTATTAAACCATTTCACTTCAATTTTGTCCCTAGTGCTTTGTCCAGTGCCCTGCCTGCACTTTTATTGTTCTTTCTGCCTGGAAACTTGAACGTCCATGGCTTCCAAAAAGCGTCCCTTTAGGTCAAAAGCGGTTTTAGACCAGGTAGAAAACAGCGATAGTAAATTGGGAATTTTTGGATAGTAAATCGTTGGGAAATTCGTCATCAGACACTGAAAGTGACGACAGCTACGATTCTGCGACCGAGCTCAGTGATGTATGAACTTGGTATTCTCATGACTGTGGTACGGATCAGGCACCGCCCCCAGAATTCCCATTTACTGGACCATTTTTTAAAATTATTATATTATAATTTTTTTATAATT
>NW_017308695.1:23869-29201 GCF_000935625.1 Nanorana parkeri
TTATAATCATTTATAATTATTTATTATAATTTATGATTTCGTGTTTCAAACTTTATCATACCCGGAATGTCTACTGGACTCTTGTTTGGACAGATTTAGGTGAGTTATTCCTTCTTAGATTTACTAAGAATTACAGGCCTACAATATAAAACAACAAATTGCCATGAAAAACAATGTACCGCTTTGGCATGTTAAAATCCTGCATAATCATACCGCCAGGGAGGTTAATGTTATAAAAAGGTAATTTCTCAGTTTCTCAGATGGCTGTGCGAGGTCTATAGTGGGACTCTTGCATTGCTGTGTAGGTTCTATGGTGGGCTGTGTGGACCCTCAGGTGTGCTGTGCTGGTTCTATGCTGGGCTGTGCGGACTCTGAGGGCGGTCTGTGGTGGGCTATGTGGGGACTCTCAGGTGGGCTGTGTGGTCACTCAGGTGGCTGTGCAGTTTCTTTGGTGGGCTGTGCAAGGTCTATGGTGGACTGTGGTGACTCTCGTGCAGGTTCTGTGGTGGGCTATGCAGGGTCTCTGGTGTGCTGTGCAGATTCTATGATGGGCTGTGCGGACTCTCAGGTGTGCTGTGCAGATTCTATGATGGGCTGTGCAGACTCTCAGGTAGGCTGTGCGGGGTCTATGCTGGGCTGTGTGGAGTCTTAGGGCTGTGGAGTCTCACCAGGTGTCCTGCTTCGTCAGTCGGCAGGTAAGGGCGGTGTGGATCCACAGAAGGAGGGAGGACATATTCGGCCAGCACTGTAAACAGGTGCCACAATGCACAGGAAGGCTGTGGGGACCTTGCTCTGGACCTTGGCAGCCTTCCTGTGAACCCCGGTGCCTGTTTACAGCGCTGGCTTCATTTTAAAAAATGAGAGAGGTACAAGGGCCACATGAAATGGCTGGCAGGCCGGATTCGGCCTTCTGTTTTACATATGTGCTATAGAGGGATGTGCTGCATGTAGGGGGATCCGATGCCTGTAGAGGGATGTGCTGTATGTAGGGGGGATCTGATGCCTGTATAGGGATGTGCTGCATGTAGGGGGGATCTGCTGCATGTAGGGGGATTGTATGCCTGTAAGGGGGATCTGATGCCTGTACGGGGGATGTGCTGCATGTAGGGGGAATTTACGGCATGTAGGGGAATATGATGCCTGTAGGGAGGACCTGCTACATGTAGAGCAGCATGTGCTGCCTGTAGGAGGATCCGCTGCTTGCCTGTATATGCTGCATGTAGGGGGGTCTGTTGCATGTAGGGGATCTGCTGCATGCAGCGGGGGTCTGTTGACTGTAGGAAGGTCTGCTGCCTGTAGGGGGTCTGATACCTGTAGGGGGATCTGATGCCTATAGAGGGGATGAATGGGATGGTATTATTCTGCATTTCTGTATCATGTATTGCTGGGATTTGTAGTCCTCTATAGCTGGTGCCATTCTGCATTGCTTAAAGCCTGAAGACTCCCAGAAGGGCACTTGGATGGATGTTCATAACTAAGATATGGGTGGGGGGTGAACATTTTTGTTCTGCCCCGGGCGGCTGTAGCTCTGGTTACACCACTGCCCCAAGCTAAAAGCTGTGATATAAAATAAGGACAGGTAGAGCACTTTGAAATGTACTAGAGAAAAGAGGTATAGGCAAGTTTTTTACTACAAGAATTAGGTGTCTGCAGATGACAGAGCAGTGTAAAATTTACTATTTTAAATGGCAATTATAGGTGAAAATTTACTAGAGGCAAAAAACACAGGTAGGGGTTTTACTGCAAGAGGTAACAGATCATGGAGGATACAGCAGTGTAACATTGGCCAGCAACAAAACAATTTTAAATAGCAACTACAGACAAAGTGCACAGATAATGGTTTTACCCAGGGTCGTCTTTAATATTGATTGGACCCTGGGCAAACATTTTCTTGGGCCACCGCCCCTACCCACCAAGCCACACCCTCTACCTGCCATGCAGTTTCTCTCTCCACCCCAACATCCCAAATCAATGTATTTATTTTATATATTTTTTCTATCAGCCCCCTGTCTGCCTAGCAACTAGCAACTGATGATGCAGATGGGTGGGCCGGTCTAGGCATGCATGATAGGCTCTTATCCCTGTGCTTTGATTTTTTTTTTAAATGTCCCGATCTTCTGATCTCTGCTGCCTGTCTACAAGTGGTTCAGAGTCTGTTATTGAGCCTGTGATCCCAGTTCTCTCGCCCCTCATCCTCCTGGTTTCCCTAATCTCTCACCCCTGCTCTTACTTGCAGACAGGCAGCAGATCAGTTGCTAGGCAGAGCAGACAAAGGTCCCGATCTGCCAATCTCTGCTTTCTGTCTTATCTCTGGAGAGATAAGGGAAACCAGGAGGTTTAAAGACGGGCCTGCTGCTGATATTTGGAGGACAGCAACAGACTTCATGGTACATGCACAGCTAGCTCAGCACACTAAGGGCAAGAAGAGGCAACAGAAGAATTTCTCCATTTTGTTATACCGAACTGGAAACAACCATACTAGGGAGGAACTAACTTGGAGGTAGAAGGAAGAAAGGGGGACATTGCAGAAGAGAAATGGGTGAAGAACCTTTCAGACAGAGTTCTCACCAAGCCAGAGATGGAAGTCCTTGTTGAAGGGTTGAATTTCGCTATCACACCCAGAACCATCCTTGTAGTGGATATTATTTCAGCCACTGAGGCCTTAATCCACAGTGACCTAGTGCTACAGGGTGAGGCTGAACAACTTCGCATAAAAGTGTCTGCAGCCCTGGCCAGTGCCAAACCACCTCCGTCAAACCTGACTGCACAATTCAGGAGGGCGGTCACATCCCTTAAGAAAGACAAGAGCATCACCATCCTGCCTGCTGATAAATGAAGATGCACAGTTGTACTTAATACATCTGACTACGATGATAAGGTGACTGCACTTCTGAATGATAACAACACATATGAAGCCCTAAGAAGGGACCCAACCAGTGGTTACAAGAATAAAGCTATAGATCTACTACAACAGCTGGAAAAGGACAAAGCCATTGATCGGGCTATGTATCATCGCCTCTACCCTGGTGAAGCCCCTCCGTGTATATATGGACTTCCGAAGATACATAAGGATGGGACCCCTCTCAGTCCAATTGTCAGCAGCATAAACTCTGTGACTTATAACGTGGCAAAATACTTAGCCAGAGTCCTTGCCCCTTTGGTTGGAAATACACAACACCACATACAGAACTCTCAGGATTTCACAAACAAAATCAAGAACTTAATATTGGGCAGAGAAGAAACAATGGTATGCTATGATGTCACATCCCTCTTCACCTGCATACCCACCACAGAGGCAATTAGAGCAGTGAGAAATGGTTGCTGCTAGACAACACCCTGGGCAGCAGAACAGAACTTAACCCAAATCAAGTGTGTGCCTTATTGGACCTTTGCCTGAGTTCCACTTAATTCAAGTACAAGGACAAGTTCTACAGGCAGAAACATGGCTGTGCCATGGGATCGCCAGTTTTGCCTATTGTGGCGAACCTGTACATGGAGGAAGGAGAAAGTAAGGTCCTGACCACCTTCAAGGAATTACACCCAGTTATTGGTTCAGATATGTGGATGACACTTGGGTTAAGATTCACAAACAAGATATACAGGCCTTCACTGACTTCACTCTACACCACCGGGCAGAGAAAATTCCCACCAGAACAGAGGCCAAGACAAAGGAATTCAAACACCTCAGGGGGGCCCTTAAAACTTGACTGGGCTTTTGTCAAAACAGGAAAAAGGAGAGGAAAGAATGCCAAGAGTACCAGTGAGGGTGAAAAGCATAACAAACTGAAGAATTTGGTCATCACATATGTAGCTGAGGTGTCTGAGAAACTCAGAAGGGTTTTTAAAAAACATCACAGCCCTGTCTACCTTAAACACAGCAATACACTGAGGCAACAACTGGTTCACCCAAAAGATCCAACGCCAAAACACAAGATGAACAACATTGTGTATGCAGTCCAGTGCAGTGAGGAGTGCTCAGAATTGTATGTCGGTGAAAGAAAACAGCAGCCACACCAGCATATGGCACAGCGTAGAAGAGCAAAACCCTCTGGCCAGGATTCGGCAGTATTCCTACATGTAAAGGAAAAAGGTCCCTCCTTTGAAGACAGTCAAGTATGCATTCTAGACAGGGAGGAGGACTGATTTAATAGAGGTATGAAAGAGGCCGTGTATGTAAAAATGGAGAAGCCAAGCTTGAATAGAGCCCTCACGGGCAGGGCCCTCCTTACCATCTTGTCTTAAATTGTATTGTGACTGTAATGTCTTCCTTATATTGTAAAGCGCTGTGCAAACTATTGGCGATATATAAATCCTGTATAATAATAATAGAGGTGAGGGGGTGAGACATCTATTGTCTGCCACATACAATGCTGTTTTAACACCTCTCTCTGGGCAGGTTAATAACACCTCCTAGACTGCAATTATGCAAATGCAATCAACACCTGTTTGCGACTAACAGATTAGTCCAGTTGTCTTGACTTATTCTTTACAGATATCCCTGGCAATAGAAATTTCAGTTTTGGTGACACTGAATACAGACAATTGCATTTAACTAGCATTTTTGTAAACCCTGTTACATTGCAACTTATGAAGACACTGTATTACCCTCTGAGTTAAACACGCTGTATTACCATCTGAGTTAGTGCTTTTAGGATACTTTTTGACATATTCACTAGAACTTTGATATTTAATGAGTCATCAGTATAAACACAAACTCAAATCATACAACCCTGATTTGAAAATGTTTATGAAACCTTAAGATGGTGTACCACTGTGGCCAATGTGCGAGAGGTTATATAATAACTGATGGAACCAGATCTTCTTTCTTGTACAGGAAATACACATAATCAGATCATCTGTCAGTATTTCCTGCATGTCTGCAAGTGTGATACATAGTGATAATAATCTCTGTAAAGCTGGGGTGACACGTGGGATGTTAATTGCCTAGTAATAGATTTAATCCCCTTGTTGATAGTTGCCTAAACGGAAGAGACCCTGCCACTAGACCTGCATTTCTAATTTAAAGCCCAACTAAACCCTGTGTTAAAATCAGCTAAATACATTCCAGATGCTTGAAAACCAAAGGATGTCAATGTCTTACAGTTTTTTTTTTTCTATAAAGCAGCTAAATCCTGTCCCCTGCCAGAAGCTGCAGAGTGGGACCCTTCCTCTCTGTGCAGAACCGTGGTCTGTCTGCAGATGTCTGACACACCAGTGGCGGAACTACCGCCAATGCAGCAGGTGCGGGCGCATCGGGGCCTCGGCCTGGGGGGGGCCCAGCACAGGATCGGTATCCAGCGGGCCCCCCATCTCGGCGCCGAGAGTGTCGGAT
>NW_017308695.1:29264-35334 GCF_000935625.1 Nanorana parkeri
GGAATAAATGTCAGTAAAAGTACTGCAGCGCTGAATACTGAAAAATGGCCTGGCCAGGAAGGGGGTCTAAACACCGGGTCTTGAAGTGGTTAAATAATATATTAAACATTTCCATATTTAATATTATATTTAATATTTTATTATGTATTTGTTACAAAATATTGGCTGTTTATAAAACTAAGGGTTTAACACTATTATGAACATTTAAGTGGATCTGTTACCTCTGGAACCTCTTTTGGGTAAATGCAGATCTCTATTTTAATCTTAAAGTGGTAATGTGCAGTGAACAGGCACCCCATGGAAAAAATGTAAGCCTCTCAAAAGAGTCAAGATGTGTAATTTGTAGGGCAAGAGTAACAGGTGTCAGTGAGGGGCTAAACTAATGGGTCTAATGCATGGCACTAGTGTTCTGAATGTTGTTCACTGTATTCCAGACCTCAATTTAGGTCTTAAAGTGACATTAAAGGATAAATTTTTTTCGCTCCCCCCATGTTAATGTCAGCACTTACCTTAAATGATGTCTCTTAATCCGATCTTCTTCTTCTTTCCCCATGTTTTCATCTGTTCCTCCAGCGGTGCGGCGGCTCTCCGATCCAGCGCTGACTCCTCTCTGCTTGCAGGCACTTCTGATCCTGTGGTGTCTGCATGCGGGTGCACGCGTCCATAGACTTACCTTGCATCTCTGCTCGTCTCCTGGCCGAGAATCCGAACTGCGCATGCGCCCGCCCCAAGATCCTTTGCGGCCGCACGAGCAGTTCCGGATTCTCGTCTCGTGAGCAGTGATAACGAGGTAAGTTTAAACCACTGTTAAATCGTTTTAAAAAAAAAACTTTTTGCCTATTTCTACTGCTCACTAGCAGTAGATATAGGCAAAAAAACCCAGAGGCTTTAGAACCCCTTTAAGCATGACAGTTGCCAGTAGCTCTTGGTGGTTTTGGTGCTGAAACAGATGGTTTGCAGTGACAGCTGTGGTCCAGCACTAAGCTGAGGAGCTTTATCATTTAGTTTTCTGGGCTTGTGCTCCCTAACAGTGTAGCTCTTTGTTGCAGTGTAGGAAGTGCTATGACGTCTGTTTTGACATCATGAGTTCTTCCTATAAGTCCATATGCACTGGCAGGTTCTGCCCTTTATCTCCCTGCACCAAAGATTACATTTAGAAGTGATCTGTTGAGGCAAGGGTGCATGCAGGGGGCAGATCTGGTCTCCACTGCAAGATTCCAGGCCACCCATAAAGAAAGAATGTACACACAAAACAGATGTGAAAATGGACACTTGCATGGCACAGTTGTATGTTCAAATAACTCAAAATACATTAGTGCTTCTTCAGAAGCACTAATGTAACATCTCATGTGCTTTACCTGAAGACCTTCATTTTGGTAACTTTGTAAAATACAGTCTTTAACTCCTTTATATTTTCGTTTATATAAGCTATCAGCTTGAAGACGAGTTTTGACTACATCCATGGGAGTAGCAGTTCCCCAAGAGATGGCTCCTAAAATTACAAAAGGGACAGAGGGATACCATTGTAAACACTGAACTTTCACATAAAATATGAATCAATGAAAGTGTTGCCAATGGAAAAAGCATTATTAAGTGATGAAAACCGAGTCAGTAATGGGACTGCAGACAGCAAAATAACAATACAAAATAGGTTGCACACACTAAATAAAAATACCATAACCAATCAATTGGTTAGAAATTACTGTGGCTCCTTATTCAATGTATCTTTTTTTTTTTTTATATAATAACCATAGCCAACTTGATTGCAAATCTGAAGAATTAAAGAAATGCACAAACAGCTCCGACTAATAAACCCATTAACATGTACTAAAAACATTAATACATTTGTATTTTGTTCAAGGAAACCATTTTCAAGTGACAGCTTTTCTTGGACATATCATGGCATGGTACATAATTTACTTTGTATGTTGTAATTTACGTTGTAGGAAAAACTTTCTTTCTTGTTATATAAATAACAGTAATGTTTTCTCATTTTAGCATCATATGTTTCTATTTAGAATAGTTGTCATATAGTTGTGATAAGGGCATGGTATATTTTGGAGTGGATTCAGGTTGCTGTCCCACAACTTTTACTTTTGTGCTTTTCGTGATTATGTTCTACTTTGCTATCAGAAATTTTTCTAACTCTTCCTGTATCAGTACTGCTTGGACTGAGAAAAAGGTGGTAGACCCAAAAACTCCTAAAAATGTAACTGTGAGTATAAATAACAAAAAAAAGTATCACAGATAATTCCCCAAAGAATTCAAATAAATAGATGTGGAAGGAAACTGGAGGAGTATGGTTAAGTGGTTGATGACATTCTTATTACATTTTTAACACACTGAAATCTTTGTCATCATCATAAAGTTAAAAAAAAACTACATAGAATGGTTAAGAAGGCAACTTGAATAATGAGCCTGCTTCCATGGGACTGAGGCCACCCATTTGTCCCCTCCCTTCCATTCCTCCCTCCCCTTGTCGCAGCATTTAGGGGACAATTCTGATTTTCATGTTTTGTTTATTCCTTGAGTTTTAATGACTGAGCAAAGATTGGTTTCAGTACACATGATATGGTGATAATTGATTTAATAAAGTTTCTGCCTATTCAATATCAATAAAGTGCAGAAGTCATAATTTGCCAAATATGATGTGTTGAGTCTTTATTTATTATTATTGTTATGTTTTTCTAAGTGTCGTCTGCAGTCCCATGTCTTCTGAGAGTGAACCCCTGTACTGACCTAAATAGTAAAAGAACAGTTAATAACTTGAACCCACCAACCCCCACAACCTTTGCTGAGCATAATGGCACTTAATGCTTTCATTGCTTACTGCCAGGGAGGAAGTTCAAAGGAAGTTATTTTTTGAGAGTTTTCTCATGTGCTGTGCAAACTTTGCTGTGGTCAATAAACCTCCTATGCATTTCCTGTATGTATGTAGTGCTGTCATAGTGGAAGGATACAGTGACAGTGACACACACTTAATGCCCATTCACACTTCGTTGTGGCAACATGCACCTTATCACACTTTTTTGCAATGCATGGCAACACAGCTGCTCTATGTGTGATGCATTGTGGTGCCATTCATTTTAAAGTAGAGCACTGCACACATTGCACTGCAGCACACCACAGTGAACAAACTGCCAAGGAAGGGTCATGTATGTTTTTTCCACCCTTATGGTGCATTGGCCACCCTTTTATAATCAATGGGCATGCCTTAACTAAACACACATTAACGCAATGCCCTACCACACGTTAACACATAGCTAACTTCTGTGCAGTAATGTATGTCTGTTTCAGTATACATAGGCGTTTGTGATATGTGAATTGTATTATCTCCTTTATTTAACAATGTAACAGATGATCGTTTTTTGTAAACAAATCCTAGTATAACCCCTTTGTGACAGGAGCCCTACGCTGTACGTCCCCGTCACAAAGTGCCCAAATGACTAATCACATACACTGTACGTGATCAGCTATTTGGGACTGCAGAATGCTGGTAACTGCTGGAAATCAGAATACTGTCCAATAATGGAAGTGTTAAGCTTTTCCAGACACCTGATCCCTTTCAGGAATCAGGTGTCTGATAGTGATAGCAGTGCGATATTTACCGTACTTGCTGTCACTGTTTGACAGCTGGTACAGATCGGAATCCCAATGTGTACCAAATTTTTTCTACAATGTTTCAGAATAGAAAGCTACATGCTTCTATTTTGAAACAATGTTGCAGGCTTCTGATCGTTCTGGGAATGATCAGAAGCCTTTGCAGACACTGATCCTAACATGCTGTCATGACCAGTGTCACTAAGGTTATTATTGGTTGTTCCTAAGTTTGACGCAGCCTAATAATTACCCAGAATTAATTAATTAAATTATCAAGGAGTCATAGTGAGATCATTTCACAATGACTGTTTGATATAATTTAAAATAAAACCATTAAAAAATTCTGGCCTCCAGACTGGTTTCTCATCTACATGGTAATATCCACTTAGATCAGGTTGGGTTTATGCCCACCAGGGAGGCCAGGGATAATGTCATTCAGGTGCTAGAGATCATTCAGGCCTCCAATGCTCAGTCGAGGCCTCTCTTGCTTTTATCAACAGATGCCAAGAAGGCATTGGACCAAGTAGATTGGACGTTCCCGGAATCAACCCTTAGATCCTTGGGGATGGGAAATAGGATGATGTTGTGGATCAAGGCTATCTACTCCTCCCCCACAGTGCGAGTTAGGGTACTCTCACTGCTGCTTTCCTTATATCTAATGGTACACGCCAGGGTTGCCCTCCTTCAACTTTATTTTTTATTCTCATGTTGGAGCTGTTCCTTCGGAAATTCAAGATTATCTGTAATATCTCGGGTATTGTTATTGGAGGATGAGGAGGTGTGCATAAGGTGGCAGCATACACCGATCATATATTGTTCTTCTAATCCAATCCAGTAATTTCCCTTCCCAACCTACTCCAAGAATTCCACCTCTGCAGAGCGCTCTCTAACTTTCAAATTAACTTTGAAAAGTCCGAGGTGCTCAATGTCTCAATTCCTCAGACCCTATTATGTGTCGAGTTTCCATTTCGCTGGTCGAATCAGTCCTTGCGCAATCTAGGTACCAATATCCCTCGTGATCTTGCCGGCACCTTTACGATTAATTTCCAGCCTCTATTGAAAAACATCCAGGCTAACTTGTTGAATTGAAAAACATCCAGGCTGACTTTTTTAAAGTGGTATCCCGATGTGAAAAAGCCCCCCTGCCCGCTCCCGCACAACCAACACCCCAGGGCTTGTGGGGAAGAGGCTATTGTCCCCATCGGCATGGGAACAAGGTGCTTTTCCAAGGGCGACCCTGAAAAAGCACCCTCTCAGTGCCAAGGGCATGTGGCCTGGTGTGGCAGGTAGTGCTGGGATCAAGGGTCTGGTTAGGAATTTTATGGGGACCCAGAAATTTTTTACCCCCATTTTTGAGGGTGGGGTTCCTCCTTAAAATTCCTACCAGACCTTAAGGGCCTGGTATGACTTTTTGGAGAAACCCCATGCTTTTTTTTTCTTCTTTTTTAAATGGGGTCTAGTATGGTTTGGGAGGGGGACCCCGCACTGTTCTTTTTTTTTCTTTATTTTAACATTTCTTAACTTCTTTTTTTATTTTTCTTTTTTTTACATTTAATTAAAATATTTTTTTTTGTTTTATCATTTGCTTACATTTTTTTCTATTCTGCTCACTATCTCGGAGGTAGCGAGCAGAATAGCCGAGCCCAATGTCGAGCTGCCGGAGCTTGGGCTCAGACGATCCTTCTGCAGTTCGGCTCAGCCGAACATGCAGAGCAGAGCATGTTCGACTGACCCAAGCCAGCCAAAGGCAGACGATTTACGGCTGAGATCAGCCATACTGAGCTGAAGTGAATAGATGAACATCGTTCGGCTCTGTTTACTTCGGCTCGGTTATTCAATCGGATGCCTTCGGCAGCTTAGTGAATAACCCCCTTAGTGACTGTGACATTATATGCCAGGTAACAGGTGACCACTATTAACTGTTAGAGAAAAAAATGTAAATGTTAGCTTTTAGTTTTAAGCTGAAAAGTACAGACATTTTCCTGAAATCCTAGGGATGTGTGGTGTGTCTAAATAAAGGACAAATACATGAATTTAATTTCATGCATTTGTTTAGCTGTGCTATTTTGCTAAAAATAACAATAATTAAAACTGGGGAAAAGGTGTTTTCATTAAGTTTTTTCCTAATCATTTTATATTTTATTCCTCCTAAGTGAGGTGTTAGACACACATATGCGATATAAATATATAGCCCTATCTGTCCTCAAAAAAACAATATGTGTGGGTACACTTAGTAAGAAAGTATAATACTGCTGTGGAAGAATCACACAGCAAAAATTTTAAAAGTATATCAGTCATTCATAAACAGAAAACAAGCTCAGTCATGATGGGGTTAAAGCACATCCACAATTACTTTAAACATCATACTTTAGCAAAAACAAATATGAGTAAAGATTAACAATACAGTTATTACGGCCATGGAATGCTATTGCTACTGGCAAAACTGCTTTTTCTTCTTTGTGTCACAGAG
>NW_017308695.1:35555-50496 GCF_000935625.1 Nanorana parkeri
GGGGGGGACTAGTTGCAGTAATTGTGATATTTGTAGTTGTGAAAAAATATTGAAAGCATCTTCACAAGCCTCTGTTGTAGTGGGTGGTGGTGATTTTAGTCATAGGTTCTTTTTTAGCTTCTTACACAAAAATCATTTTTGATTAGGCAAGAAGCAATGCAAAACATGTAGTGATCCAAAACAGCCAATCATCATTCCCTGTTTGGAATGGTTTAAATAGGGATAAGCTTCTGCTTTGGGTAGAGGATGGGCTCCAGGTTAACCCCGCTTAATATGCCGCTATAGAACCAAATTACCAATAATGCACTTCCTGGCCTTTAAACTGGAAGAAGGGCCAATAATTTAGGTTTTCCTTCTGCTTCAGCCCCCTCACAATAATGGAGGGTCAGGAGAGGCAGATCCTGGTGGTGGGAGACTCCATCATCAGGCGGACTGACAGGGTAATCTGTCATCGGAACCGTGAGCGTCGAACAGTGTGCTGCCTGCATAAACAAAGCTAGCAGGGTTTTGTCCTGTATTAAGGGGGGATATGATCTCCATGTACAAAATGTTCAATGGTGGTAGCAACATTAGCGATAAACTGTTTAAAATTAACTCCATTACAAAAACTAGAGGCCACCACCTAATTGGTGGAAAAAAAATTCCAGCACAAGTGGCGCAGGGGGTTCTTTACAGTTAGAGCGGTTAGGGTCTGGAACTCACTGCCACTTTTGGATGATTTCTTAAGGGACCGCAATATACAGGGGTACAGGTACTCCTAGAATGAGATCCTAATAGGTTGGACTTGATGGACTAATGTCTTTATTCAACCTCAAATACTATGTAACTATGTAACAATAAAGGCAGGGTTCACAGCAGTCTTTTTTCAGTGTGTGTTAAAGTAGAAAGGTCGGGGAGGGATTGCCTTGTTATACAGTGCTTTATACAATGCTATACACAGTGCTGTATTGTTCTGCAATAGTATAAATTGAAATGTGGTAAACTCCATATTAGTTTGTATCACCCAATGTAAAATAAAATGCAAAATAATTAAGGTGTGGAGTCAAAATGGTAAATATTTAATTTATTATAATTTTGCTAGGGACTTTTTTTTATTTTGGGGTTTTGTGAACTTGACTGACACAGGCAAAATCGCCTTTTTCAGCAGATCAACCTTTATTTCCTATATTGCCATAGTTGATAATAAATGTAGCCAATCCCCTGTATTTATATTAGACAGTACAGCAAAAGGAGAGGCAGAAAAGGTGGGCTGAACCTTTGAGAGGCAGGGCACATCTGTCTTTTCTTTCTGCCAATAGGTGTACTATACAGTACATGATATACTTGAAACATTTGTAACCCCACTGCACCATCTCTATCAGCATCCTTGACTAGCATGGTGTCTATTCCTTAGCTGCTAGAACAGAAGAAAAAATGTCCCCTAATCAGCCCCATGTCCAGTGTCTCAATGCCAGCTTGTCAGACTGCTGGCTTTACAGTTGCCCCCTTCTGCCCCCTTCTGTGATTTATGTTCCATGCAGCTGCACAGTGGCAGGTACCCAGGCATCATTTTTTTGCTTATTCCTTCCCTCCTTATATGCCTTCCCTTAGCATATGGAAGATAATGTCATAGACTGTAACATGTTGTCATATAGCGTGTCACCTGGAGCGCAGCAGACAGATCCCCTTGCCGACATTCACGGCTTGCGCTCCAGAGTGGAACGCAACGTACAGAGTGCCCATCACCCAGCTCTGCCCACCAACGCGACTGCTCCGACAAATGCGGAAGAGGAGCTTAGCACGGCGTTCCACTAATTTAGAGTGTACGCCCTGCTAGCTCTATCCGCCTGACCCTGCAAACCAAGGAACCCGGGACCTCTCTCTCTTTAACCCCAACAGCCGCGGACACCGCCGACCCAGCCTGGGTCCTTCTAAAACCGCAAGTATCAGGAGTCTCTGTCTTACCTACCAACGCCAAATACCATGCAATCCTATGGACAGATGGTCCTTGTTTAAACACTGCTGGTATACTTCATTGAACTGCTGCATTATTACTTCACTTGATGCTTTCTTAAACATTGCTGGTATACTTCATTGAACTGCTACATTCAGGCCCGACGCTACTGCAAGGCAAGTCAGACGACCGCCTGAGGGCGCTGCAGGGTGAGGGCGGAAGTACTTGTCAAAATGCCCCGATGTTTGCGCTATGTTTTTTTTCTTTTCACTTACCTGGTCAGCGCTGGTCCAGTGGGAGGAGCTCCAGGTGGGGTCCTAATTTAGCTGGCCGGCGACTGCCAGAGGATCCCGACACGTGCGGCACCTCAGGCAGTCGCCGGGGGCGCAAAAATGCACCTTGCCTGTGTAGGCAAGAATCCTAGCACCGGCCCTGGCTACATTATCACTTGATGCTTGCTTAAACATTGCTGGTATACCAGTGGATCTAGAGATCCTGTAGCGGTGCAGGTGGCAGAGAGGTGGTGGAGGGAGGGAACCATTGCACCTGCGGCGGGGGGCTTCATTTAGCGCAGGAGAGCCCTCACTACCAACCAGAGCCCCCACTGACCACCAGGGTAAGGTGACCAGTTTTTTTTAAATCCAGGAACATTTTTAAGGGCTTGTCGGTGGATCCAGGCATCAGGTGATGCCTGAGGAGGGCTCATTCACACTGGAATCGGCCGGCACGTACAGCTCCGTGCTGTGTGCAAGGCCGTATCGGGCAGCTCCTGGGAAGGACAGGTGCTGCATGTGATTAGTACACAGCCCCCATTCTTCTCTATGGGACTACGTGGCCGTACGCCGTACGCCGCCCTGCGCTCACCCATCCTGTACATCGGTGCAGGTGAGCGTACCCGTATGCTGACAGGATGGATCCTGTCTGCGTCCGAGCAAGGAAACATGCACCCGTACGGACGTGCTGGGCGGGTGAGCGTAGGGGGGTGTACGGCTGCATACACCCATAGAGAAGGACAGGGGCTGCATACTAATCATACGCAGCACCTGTCCTTCCCGGGAGCTGCCCGATACGGCTGTGCACGCAGCACGGAGCTGTACGTGCCGGCCGATTCCAGTGTGAATGAGCCCTACATGTCCCCAGGAACATAAAATAAAACATTTTTGTTTTTTAATACTCACCTGATGCCTGGATCCACCGACAAGCCCAGCTTCCCGTCTCCCCCGCTGTCAGAAGCTGCCTACAGAGCGTGCTGGTTACTACTTAAACGGCCAAGCTGTGTGCAGCTTCTGAGAAGATACGCTATTAGCGTAGCGTGAGTGATGCAAAATGCGCAGCCGGCTTCCTCGCTATGCTAATAGCGTTTCTTCTCAGAAGCTGCACACAGCGCGCCGGTTTAGGCCCCGTTCACAAATAGCGACTTGTCGCGCGAGAAGTCGCCGGCCAATGCTATTCAATGGAGCTGCCTTAACTCCATGCCGCGCGTCGCTCGTTGCGGTCGCAAGTCGCTTCTACCGGACCCTTTTTTCGGCGGATTTTGCGCGATTTTGCTTTTTTTCTATGGAGCCCGACGGAGAAGGTCGCGCTACCGTCGCTGGATCGTCGCTGGAACGTCGCCTTGAAAGTCGCGCTATCCCGGCCGCTGCAAAGGTATGTCGCTATATGTGAACAGGGCCTCAGGTAGTAACCAGCACACTCTGTATGCAGTTTCTGACAGCGTGGGAGACAGGAGGCTGGGCTTGTCTGGATCCAGGGATCTACTTTATTTTCTGGCAGTGCCCCTCCCGAGAATAGACTCTGGATCCGCCCCTGTGGTATACTTAATTGAACTGCCGCATTATCATTTCACTTGATGCTTGCTTGATGCTTGCTGCTGCATTACTAAACTTCACTTGAGGACTGCCCTAGATTAATTAACATTAACCTTATAGTTAGGGAGAGGTGTATGATGTTAACAATTCCTAACTCTCTGAATTGAGTCTGAGAGAGCCGCCTGGGATACATACTGATTAACCTATAGACCCAAAACCTCACTACCCAGGTGGGTAAAAGTTAATGTTACAAAACTCCGCAGTTGAGATCCTAACCGTTGAATTAGGAGCGTTACATAGACACGTGGTCCAGCAAGCACAACAGTATGCTGCTGTTAGGCCCGGGGGGGGGGCAAGAAATAGTTTGCCCAGGGTCGACTCAGTATTAAAGACGCCCCTGATTATATCCATAACTGAAGACATGATGCTGAGCCATGCATGATTATGTTTGATTTTAATGACAACCGCTGACACAGTGTGGTTATTCAATAGCAGGAAGACGGTAGTTAGCTGTCTGTTTCAGTATACATAGCTGCTTGTGATATGTGAACAAGACCGATTAAAGAGAAAGCAAATCTATGCATTTGGAGAAATATGATAAGCTAAATCCTAGCTTAAAGCACATCTACATTTACTTAAAGGAGAACTATGAGATGAGTGATTTCCACTCATAGGCAGATAGGCAGAGCCAGCTGTCACTCACGCAGCTGGGCGGATCCCGACGTCCAGGTCGGGATCCGCTCTGGCTGCAGCGTCACAGTATACCGCGAGCTGTAGCTCGCGGTATACTGAGCTTAGGGTAATAAGTTTCTTTTTTAGTTTAACGTAAAACATGTAGTGATCCAAAACAGCCAATTATCTTTCATTGTTTGATGGTTAAATGGTTTAAATAGGGATGAGCTTTACTTTTGGGTAGAGCATGGACTCCAGGTGAACCTAGCCATGTGGCCATACGCCACTATAGCAACCAATTACTAATAATGCACTTCCTGGCCTTTGAACTGGAAGAAGGGTCAATAATAGAGGTTTTCATATGTTTCAGCCCCCTCACTATAAAAGGCAGGGTGCACAGCAGTCTTTCATCAGTGTGTGATAGATAGGGTTGCCACCTGTCCAGGATTCACCCGGACAGTTCAGGTTTTGAATGCTGTGTCCGGGTTTCATGGCAGCAGAAACCCGGACACAAGATGTCAGGCAGACAGGGGCAACCAAAATTAAGATAGGGGCTACTGCGATATTTACATATAAAAGGGTGGTGCTATTTACATATAAAAAAGCCACGACTCATTCTCACAACAAAAAATGTCCGTGCGTCGCTAGAGTGTTCGGGTTTCACTTGAAGAAAAGGTGGCAACCCTATTGATAGAGTAGGTAGGGAGAGCTGGCAGTGTTTGCCGGGAGAGAAAGCCATGTTATACAGTTCTATACTGTTTACAGTTGTGCGACATCTGATAGGTGAGCCATGGTTGGGGAAAGTCATCATGACTTTCCCCAATCATGGCTCTTCAGTGCACTGTGCCATGATTGGGCAAAGTCTTGCACCTGACCTGTGGTCAGGTGCAAGGCTTTAGCCAATCAGAGCTTCACAAGGCCCGCCGAACGCCCTTATAGTTCGTGTGTTCACTGAACACACAAACTAGCGATGTTCGAGTCAAACTCTTTGTCAACTCGAACATCTAGCCCAACACTAGTTATGACATTCTTCTGAGGTGCTTTACTTTGCCTTTTCCATTGACTTGTACTAGCAGAAAATCAGTTGTGATACAAACAAATATTTGGTTGCCCAAACTTTTATACAACTGTGCAGTAGGGTCCACTGTAAAACATGAATGACTATATGGTTACAAAGAATAAAGAAAATGCATACCTGCAATGCCACCTGCCAGCCACACAGAGAAAGCGCTTGGAGTGCTGTGATGTTCTAGTGTCAGCCACTTACAAATATATGTGTAGGGAATGAAGTATACGCAGTAACCTGGAACATCTCTGAGAATCATTGCTCCGGCTCCACGATACATTCCAGTGAAACCTTCCTTCCTCAATATGTAGTAAACACAATGTATTGGGCCTCTGTATGTTGTTTGATAATAAAGGAGTGATGTCTTCTGGTTAAGTGACAGTCCTTCTTAAACAAAGAAGAAAACATTAGTATAAAAAGTAAGAGATTTATTTGATGCAGTTGGTTGATGTTTTAGTACATGTTACAAAGAACACAAAGACTAAATTAAAACTTCCACATTTTACAACATATAAAAGGCATCTTTGCACCAAAGTTCCCATCAGTGCACCTGGGGAACCACTTCAGTCTCAGGTTAAAGCTGGCCATACACCTATAGATTATCTTGCTAGTCGTCCCCGCAGGCTCTCAAAATACCTGAACAAAGCCTGCATTCAATCAGATTGTTCAGGTATTTTGACAGCCAGCTGGGCCAACTAGCAAGATACTGAAGCTCGGCCTAGTGGTAGATTCCTCTATCCACACAGTTTAGCATAGATAGAGGAATCTGTTGCACTTTTTCCATCTGACCATAGAAAATCTGCAGATAATTTATAGGTGTATGACCAGCTTTACACTTACTAAAGGGCTCAAGCTTTCTTCCTTGGAGATCTGCCCCTAAACCTTTCACAAGCACTATCCAATGACAGCACCTCAAAGGCCAATACAAGAGCTTTCATCAGGATGAAGGAATTGAAAGCAGCAGGCTGGAGTTTCAAGCCAGAGAAGTTGATATTTGCAGACATCTTATTAAAGTAGACATTGTAGTAAAATGCATGGTCTGCTTATTAGATCAGGGTCTTCTCTCCCTGTATAAATCACTATAAATTAGAAGGGCAAAAATGTACCAGCAAGAAACCCTAACCCTAAGTATTTTGTATTACAGGGTGTTACGTCCTGGCAAATTTCCTGGTGAATTTCCTGGGGAACAATGAATACCCCAAATACCAGGGGAAGACAGTCCAGACCAGTGTAAGAGCATTTCCTCATGATATTTGGAATTCTCATTATTCCACCTGGAAGGATTGTGCTGTTACCCTCTCCTAGGTTCCATGGGTGGAAGACGGAGGTATCGTTAGTATATACAGGTGCAACTCGAAAAATTAGAATATCGTGCAAAAGTTCATTTATTTCACTAATGCAACTTAAAAGGTGAAACTAATATATGAGATAGACTCATTACATGCAAAGCAAGATAGTTCAAGCCGTGGTTTGTCATAATTGTGATGATTATGGCTTACAGCTCATGAAAACCCAGATCCACAATCTCAGAAATTTTTTGGCAGTGTGGGCAGGTGCCAAGTCCTGCTGGAATATGAAGTCAGCATCCCCTAGAGCTCGTCTGCGGAAGAAAGCATGAAGTGCTCCAAAATCTCCTGGAAGACGGCTAAGTTGCATTAGTGAAATAAATGAACTTTAGCACGATATTCTAATTTTTCGAGTTTAACCTGTATTATAGTATATAACATTTTTCTTCAGGTACATTATTACCATTCCAATATGTAGCAATTTATAAAGACGGAGGGGGCCCTGATCTAATAAGCATACCTGCTTTAGAAAGTTCTGCTACTTTATATACAGTATGTTGTACATTGTAAACCCTATTAGGTTTCCATCAAAAGTGATAACAAGGACTGAGTGGAATTATTAATGAATGTGACTGGTGGCTAACAAGCTGCAGATCACATCTATTTATAAAGTTCTTGCACTCCCCCACCCAGCTGCTGCAGGTTTGTTTACATTGCTTGCAATAAAATCAGCTCTCTTTCTTCCTGCTTGTCTCATTTCCATCTTTTTCAGGATGCTGAGCACTAAGATCAGTAAATATTACCATAATGTTTACCTGTCTCTTGCAGAGTAAAATTGAATCAAATGTGCTTATTCGTAATCACTTCTGAGTTTAGTGCTCTACTGGGTGCCAAGGGAGTAGAAGACTGAGGACTCTATGTTCTCAGTTTCTCTTTCCAGTATGAAGGGGATACATAGGGGGCCATCAAAGCGGATGCAATCCCAGTCTCACAGTGAAGAGAGATTTTCCAGCTCGCGGGATAACAATCAAAGTGCTGGTCAAATGAGAGTGATCGTCACCGTGGTCGGTTAACTCCACAGTTAATCATTTACACAAACAGTAACTGCCACCACGTTTTTGAGTGGCAACAGGCACCAGTTATAGTATCTGCTATAGCAATTCTGACCTTTACAAAACTTCTGCAATACTTATTGCCACAGCAGACCGGAATGAAACAGAGTTTACAATTTAGCAGTTTTCTTCAAGAGAAAAAAAACATCTTTAATTTCTGACTTAGGGCATTTAGAGATAAAGCTCAACAAAATTGACATATCATTTTATGAAAAATTCCATATTCCTCCGATATGTGCCTGGGGGTTCCCTAAAACTGCCTGTAAAGTGGCGGATCTGTATAATGTATAGAACCTGCTGCAGCAAAAAGTGACATTTATAAAGAAAAAAATATATTTAAATTGCCGGTAATTGGTTTTCCCTTAAAGGAGAACTATGAGGTGAGTGCTTTTCACTCACCTCATTAGTTCTAGCCGACCTGTGACAATGAGACTGTCACAGGTCGGCTCAGTAGATCAGGAGGTGAGCGAACACATACCGGCGTTCGCTCACCTCTCGATCCTGTCATGGCACTCTGCCGTGACAGGGGAGGGGCTGGATTCCGCTCCGATCCGCCAGTGCTGACTGGCGGAACGGACGGGGGAGGGGGCGGATACAGCTGGCTCTGCCTCTGGATAGGCAGAGCCAGCTGTTAGTCACGCAGCTGGGCGGATCCAGACATAATTGTCGGGATCCGCTTCAGCTGCGGCGTCTCAGTATACCACGAGCAGCAGCTCGTGGTATACTGGGACGTCTCAGTATACCGCGAGCCACAGCTCACGGTATACTGAGCCTAGGGTGACAGGAGGACGCTAGTTTGTGTCCTCCCGTTACCCTAAGGAGAACTATGGGGAAAAGACTTAACCCCATAGTTCTCCTTTAATCTTGTAAGCAACTGCTTGTGGAGGCAGCCTGTATGAAGGGGCCACATTTAAGGACACTTGGAACAAGGTTACAGATTTTTAAAGATAAATTCTGGTGCCTCTATTGCAGGTGTTGAATGAAAGTAACAATAGGTGCTTTAAAACTGGGCCTTTAGCTTTGGTGGTGCCTCCACACTTTAAACCCTTACAGTTACTCTTGGTGAGCTCAGGAATGGACCCTGCTGTAAAAAAATCAAATTATATGCACACAATTATATATCACACAGGTGCCCAAAAAAAAAATGGGCCTTGGGTGTTGGTGTTGTCTGCACACTGTAACCCCTCACCCTGCTTTAACATTTTTTAAATTACATGCACCTGTCACAAGCGGGTGTGGAAAAATTGGGCCATTGGTGGTGCCTGAACACTGACAGTTACAGTTACTTTTGGCAAGCGCAGGGATGGCCCTGCTGTAAAAAATAAAAAATAAATATTGCAAGAAATTGAAATTATAAGCACCTGTCACATGCAGGTGCGGAAAAATTGGGCCTTGGGTGTTGGTGGTGCACTAAACCAAAAACAGTACTTAAAGATAGAATAATCACCCACAAAGTTAGGCAGCCCAGGCAGTCTTCCAGAGATCCCAGATCTCTGACAAATTTAATCGTTTACATCTGCTTCAGGGGATTGATAGCTGCTGCTGATCCAGGACTGATTCATTTTGATAAATGTCAGCCGGTCAACAGAGTTTGTGTACAGATGCACTCTTTTTCTGTCACAAAACCTCCTGCAGCACTGAATGTCCGTTCGGAATGCATGCTGGATGCAGGGCAGCCCTGTATCTCCATTGCATATTGGGTAAGTTCTGGCCAGTGATCCATTCTCAAGACCCAGTAAGCCAGTGGATCGTTCGCTGGAAAGCTCTTCATGTCTGCTCTTGCCCTTAGGTAATCCTGCACCATATGATGCAGACACTGCAGATGGGTGCCTAAAGCTAACAGCCCTGGGAGCTAAGGACTAAATATTTTTTTAAAGACATCAGTCAGGGGGCTCCCTTCCTTTGACCAACCGACACCTCAGAAATACCTCCCTTATGAAATGGTAACCTACCAGTGTCTAGAAAGGTGTTACACAAGTTTCGCTTCAACGCGTCCACAAGTTTCATCCTGCGCTCCTCCTGTGTGTGCAGGATGAGCTCTGCAACTTTACGCTTGTAACATGGATCATGAAGGGTCGACAACTAAAAATGATTCCTCTCCTTGATACCAGGAATCCTCGGGTCGTTTTGCAGGCTTTGCAGAATAAGGGAGCCCATGCACTGTAAGTTTGAGGAGGCATGAGAATCAGAGTCTTCAGGGTCACTGAAGATAACGCTATCATGAACTACCTCCTCCCTGCCACGTACTACTCCCTGGATTTCTGGGGACAGAAAACCCTCCCTTGAGAACTGCCGTAAGTCATTTTCTGCTTCAATGCTTCCAAAGCTGCCATAATCCTCCTCCTCCTCGTGTGTGTTCTGCTGCCGCGCAGGAATGGTTTTTGCATAAAGGGGGCCTTGAGAGGAAAGGAAATCCTCCTCTTCCTCCCGCTGTTCTGCCTCAAGTGCCCTATCCATAATTCCATGTAGAGTATGCTCCAGCAGGAACACAAGAGGGATGGTGTCACTGATGCATGCATTGTCACGGGTCACCATCCTTGTCGCCTTCTCAAATGGTGACAGTACAGTGCATGCATCCTTTATCACCAGCCACTGGCGTGGGGGGAAAAAAAGCCAAGGTCCCCTGAGCCTGTTCTTGTGCCATACTCACACTGGTACTCGTTGATGGCCCTCTGCTGCAACCACTGCAGCATTGCCAAAGTGGAGTTCCACCTGGTGGGCATGTCACAAATGAGACTGTTTGTGGGCAGGTTGAATTCCCGTTGAATTTCAGCCAGACGAACACTGGCTGGGTATGAGTGCCTGAAATGGTTACAGACTTTTCTGGCCTACCCCAGAAGATCTTGCAGCCCTGGGTACCTGTTTAAGAAATGCTGCACCACCAAATTGAGGATGTGTGCCAAGCATGGTACATGTGTTAACTTTCCCTGTTGAAGAGCGGAAAGAAGGTTGCTGCCATTGTCACATACAACCATTCCTGGCTCAAGCTGCCATGGCATTAACCACCTCTGGGCCTGCCCCTGCAGAGCTGAAAGAATCTCTGTGGCTAAGGCCCCTAGATAAACCAGCTGAAGCACTGCATGTCATCTTTTAGCCTGACCTGTTGCGTAGCCCCTTGAAAGCTTAGGGAGAACTGGTGGTTCACAGGACAATTAGGCAGAAGAGGCCATCATGGAGGATGAAGAGGAGGGACTGGAGCAGACAGATCTCATATCATCACCACCAGCTTTTTGGAGGAGTGGTGGCTAAACAAGCTCCAGCACTGAGCCCTAGACCACGAGTCAGTGGAAATGTGGACCTTGCTGCTGACTGCCTTGTCCAACGATGGTATAGACCTGGAATGGACTTACGTGAAAATAAATTGCATTTGGGAACCTGCCACTGTGGTACAGCACATTCTGCAAATTCACGGAAGGGGGCAGAGTCCACCATATGGAAAGGCAGCAGTTGTAAAGCTAGCAATTTGGCCAAGCTGGCATTTAGACGCTAAGCATGTGGATGGCTCGGACAATATATTTTTTTTTGCTGCAGCAGCTAGGGCAGTGAAATTTGACTCCTAAAATCTACAGCTGGTGGGCTGCTGGCAGATTTTGCGCAAGGACCTGTGACAGCCATTGCTATACCATCATCCCTCTCAGTGATGGCTTTTGACATGGCATGATCCTAATAGGTTGGACTTGATGGACTAATGTCTTTATTCAACCTCAAATACTATGTAACTATGTAACTATGATCTATAGTGGGGTGAAGAGATGACAGATGAGGTGCGAGGAGAAGTGTGGACCTTTTTCTGGTGCCCTTGCCAACAGGCTGCATGGCAGGTGTCAGATGTCTTTTCAAGCACATGGCACCCAAGTGGCTGATGTTTTTGCCACGCTTGATCCGCTTGAGAAAGAGATTGCAAACAATGCTGCGGTCTGCTGTACATGTGCTGAAAAGCTCTCACACAGCTGAGTTCTTGGAAGTGAGCTGGCAGAACAACAGTGCCCTGCACCTGTGCAGCACTGCCATCTGATGCAATAGTGTGACTGCTCTTATGGCTGCCCCTGGAAGACATCCTGCCTCATTGGGGTAGTGCCTCATCCTCACTTTCCTCCTCTCTTCTATCAGGCACCCAAGTAGAGTCAGTGACCTCCTCCTCATTATCATCATCATCATCATCATCCCCCTCTGTCCTCGTCACTGAAGCCAACCTGGCAGACTGCCGATTTGTTGTCCATCATTGGCACCCTCTCTCTAGGCTCATGTTACACCCTTCCTCAACCTCAGAACCAACATCAGGCCATTGTAATTGCTGTGCAACCTCCAGCAGCATGTGACTGACACTATGTTCAAATAATTTAGTTGACTCCTCCGTGCATGATGGGGAGGCTACAGCAGGAGTAGCTGTGGACAAGGAGACAGAATAGGTCACTTTGGCAGCTGTGGTGGAATGTGAACTAGCATGAGCGTGGGTGACAGAGGATGAGGATGATGAGGAGGATGAGGATGGCTTAGTTATCCACTCCACCACCTCTTCTGTATGTTGTGATGAAGAACAAGGCCAGCACCATCTTCTGCAGGCAGGCAAGTCTGCCTGTCCACGACCAGCACTTTTGCCTCCGAACACAAAGGCTGCTTGCCCTCTTTTAGCTGCATGGGAGTGTCTGCCTCTCCTTGTTGGCCTTTCAGATATGATGCGGATTTCAATAGACTGCAAAATAGACTGCTATAATAGACTGACTGCTATAATAGACTGACTGCTATAATAGACTTCAATTATAGACTGCTATAATAGACTGCCATAGACTTTATCTCTTTTTAACTCCAGCTACGGTGTAAGCAGCCTTATATACTGTGGTGCTGGGGCTTAGCTGTGAGCCATGATTGGGCAAAGTCATCATTACTCATGGCTCTTGCAGAGCACTGTGCCATGTTTGGGCAAGTCTTGCACCTGACCTTTGGTCAGGTGCAAGGCTTTAACCAATCAGTGCTTCACTAGGCACTGTGCGGTGTGCAGCTTCATACACTCTAGAGGGGGTATGTTTGGGGGAGCCAATGATGGAGAAAGAGCTGGGTGTTCTGGTAGATCATAGACTCAATAATAGCAGGCAATGTCAAGCTGCAGTTTCTAAAGCAAGCAAAATACTTTCTTGTATTACAAGGGACTCCAGAGATAGAGACATAATCATGCCCCTGTACAAAGCATTAGTAAGACCTCATCTGGAATATGCAGTTCAGTTTTGGGCACCAGTTTACAAAAAGGATATTGTGGAACTGGAGAAAGTGCAGAGAAGGGCAACTAAATTCATAAAAGGCATGGAGTAGCTCAGCTATGAGGAAAGATTAGCTGACCTGAATTTGTTCTCTCTGGAGAAGAGGCAATTAAGGGGGGACATGATCACTATGAATAAATATATAAATGGTCCATATAGTGAGGTTGGTGCCAAATTATTCACTTTAAGGTCACTGCAAAGGACAAGGGGGCGCTCTTTGCGTCTGGAGGAAAAGAGGTTTAACATTTGCATACGGAAAGGATTCTTCACAGTTAGAGCTGTGAAAATGTGGAATAGACTCCTCCAGGAGCTAGTTCTAGCTAGCTCAGTTAATTGTATAAAAACAAAATCTGGATGTATTCCTAAATGCACAGAATATTACTGGATATTGACTTCTTATAGATATATTAGGCACCAGAGATTGTTGATCCAGGGAATATCCGATTGCCTTATGGGATCAGGAAGGATTTTTTTCCCATGATTGGAGCAAATTGAACCATGTTTTTAAAGGTTTTTTTTGCCTTCCTCTGGATCAACAGTGGGCAATTGTGGGCATAGCTTTCTGTTTAAGCTTTTTTTCCCCATATCTCTATAGGTTGAAGTCGATGGACATGTGTCTTTATTCAACCTGACTAACTATGTAACCCCTCCAATGGTGTCACCTGTGTGTGGCCCGCACCCCCCTTGAGACGCCGCTGACTCCAGGATAAGCAAATATTATCTAAATACAAAAGGCATGTGCTTTCCTTTGTGCAGGAGCTTCCTGTGATAAAGGCCAGTCATTATTCCTCCATCTCCTTGTACAGGGTGACCGGGACTTGTATCTGCCCCTCTCTTGTAGTTTGTTGCAGGCAGACTGTAGTGTGTGGGGTCTGCTGGTTCCTCTCACAGCTCTGCTCTATGCACATGTTATGTTTAGCACAGTGTTGCAAAGACATTCTGACCGCACATTAGTTGATTTGTAGGGTTGATTTACTAAATTCTCCTTTGAGTAAGGGTGTAAAGTAGCTTGCAGAGGGTTAAAGCTAATTACCAGCCAGTTATTGATTTTAATTTTTGTTTTATAATACTAGAAATAATGAAGATGAGTTAACATTTCTGTCAGGTCAACATTTGTGAGACCGCACTTGTAATTTTTTCCCTCATGCCTTACAATTCATTGGTTAAGGGAAGGGGGTGGCGAGTGAGGGAGCGCTATGGTCACTGGGAGAGGAAGGCAGAGAAAGGTACAGTCAACAACAAAAACATTACTTTCGAGCTGTATATACAAATAGGTCAAACTACTCTAAACTATTCTGTTGATTTTTCAGTGTTTTGTCGGTGATAATCTGAAAGGATGTAAATTGTGAGATTATAGATCAAGGTCCCACATTTATGATTAACAGGAGTGTACAGGCAGTCCCCGGGTTACATACAAGATAGGGACTGTAGGTTTGTACTTAAGTTAAATTTGTATGCAAGTCAGAACAGGTACATTTTTTTAAGTGTAACTCCAGCCAAAAAAACATTTTTTAGTTTTGGATAGCATAGGGAAGGGTCACGTTTGTTTTGCTGTCTGTTCCTTTTGTTCAGAAGATTACAATATAACAAAAACATTTTTTTTATTTAAAATGACACACCAAAAAAAGTATTTTTCTATTTTTAATTTTATTTTATAAACTTTATTTTTTTTATTTGTTTGCATTTTTAATTTGTATTTATTAAACTTTTTCTTTTACATTTTTTGTCATTTTAATTTTACTTTTTAAAACTTTTTTTAATTATTTTTTTTATTTTAATGCTCTGAGCAATAGCCAGCCTGCCATTGGA